>NC_072740.1:36563965-36863965 GCF_026930045.1 Uloborus diversus | reverse complement strand
ATATATATATATATATATATACAACAGTTGCACTTATCCAATTTAAAGTCAGCAAATTTGTTTATAAAACATAAAGAAATAACTGATTAAATTAATTGACTAATTAATTGCCATCCTAAAAAATAACTTTTTGAAGTTACACTTATCCTATTGAAATAGAAAATCTAAGTCAGCACACGAGTCAAGAAATTTAAAAATAAATATATGATTAAATCCTATGCCCGCCCTGCCCGTCCCGCTTTTCCCAAATGCATGTTTTTTATTTCAATAACTATAACTTCACATTTAAAAAAGAAACAAGCGAAACGACTATCGTAGTTTGTAGGTGGATGGTGTCAGAATAACGTAATATTATTGACAATCCAATTAAAAAGCTGGTCTTCGACTAATCAAAAGTTACAAACCTATTTTTTTCTTTTTTAGAAATGCATCTTTTTTTTTTTTTTAATTTTAAGGCTGGTTGCGCCATGCCGCTTCACTGCTGCTGATGATTAAAGCTGGGACTGATTAAAACACGCGGGGGTTCATGTAAACACTACATACGTATACATCGCCGCTTACACACCATGGGAGGGGGGTATTACTGTCACTGAATAATATCATTTACTGTCACTGAATAATATCATTTACTGTCACTGAATAATATCTATTACTAGGGGGCTATCGCCCCCTGCTCGCTAACGCTCGCCAACCCCCGGAACTGCTTACGCAGTTCCTTCGGATCGCTTTGCGATCCGAGCTCGCTACGCTCGCTCACCAATCACCAAATATTGGTCTAGCTTTATCTGTATTAAAAGAAGGTTTTTCTTTAATATGAATATCATAACACTTATGATTTTCATACATTTAAAAGGGGACAATTAGTGTGACATGCAACTCGTGCATTGGATTATTATAAAGCAAAAGTTTGCAATTCCATTATCATTTGACAGAAGTATGCAAAGGAACATTTTTGTACTAAAATTACAAACATAATATAATCTTTGTTTCCTACATTTACTGAATGCAAAAGAAATTGCAGTGAAAAAACCCTACCATGTTAACACACTTAAAAACACTTCATGGTCATTAACTATACGATGTTCAGTGTCGAAATATGTTTGTATATATGTTTTAATATGTCTAACAGTTGCAAAGATCAAGCAACTTTTGACATTCTCTGAAAGCAGTGATTTAGTTAAAAATGTTAGAATGAATGTTTAAGAGTCAAGAAACCAAATCCAGTGGCACGACAGCTTAAGAGAGATAAAGCCTACTGTACCCATCTCACATCTTCTGACCAAGGGCTCTGGGGGGCTAGGCAGATGTTCCGGTTAAGAGGTCAACCTAACGCGGAACCCCCAGGGTTTAGTTCCCTAGCATACTTGGTACTTATTTTATCGACCCACTGAAGGGATGAACAGCTGAATCAATCATGCCCAACCCGAAGATCGAACCCGGACCTGCAGCATGAAAGGGCTACCACTGAGCCACTGGGCTTCAGAGCACTTGAATATAATTTATGAAGCAGGCTACGGAGTCTTCAGATGAAAGATCTGAACACGACTGGTCAGAAATGCTGCTGATACGCTAGGATGCACAAATGCACACCGCCTTCAAATTGAGAGAATTCCGCAAGTGTTTCCGAATACATTTACGGATTAATCATGCACTTTACTGGAGAAAAAGGGTTGACCTAAGAGTGATAGTTATAAAACTGGAGAAAAAAATTATTGTAGCAAAAAAAATTATTGATTATTATATAACACTAATATTTGTCATACCTCAGATACCATTTATTTTATTCGATAGCAATGTGCCTTTTAAATTCAAACGTAAACAATTTCCCGTTAAATTAGTCTTCCTAATGACTATAAATAAAGCAGAGGGTCAAAATGATTTTGTGAAAACATATTAGCAGTGAAATCAGGTTTCACGATTCAATTTGTTGCTTTACTTTGCCACTGTGGTTCAGTTCTCAACATCAATGCCATTGCAAAAGTATGTGAAATGTTTCGCTATTCAGGTCTTCACGATTCAATTTGTTGTTTTACTTTGTCATTAATGTTTAGTTCTTTACTTCAATGCATATAATTCAGTATATACAGTGAAGCGGTGCTTCACTGTATATAAAAAAATGTGGTTGGAAAAAAAACTTCAGTATTTACAGGTTGCAGTTAGTTAAGCTTGACCACGAAAAGAAAGTGGATGACCTTGAAGCGAACCATCATTTGAATCATTTGTAATAGGTAGAATCTTCCAGAAAGCACCAAATAGTAAGAGGCATGGTCTCGCGAATCCTATCTATTCCAAAATAATAACAAGCAACCTATTACAAATGATACAAATGATGTTTTTGCATTAAGGTCATCCACCTTCTTTTCGTGGTAAGCTATTGCAGGGCTGTGGAGTCGGACTCTGGTTTTATGGTAAAGGAGTCAGAGTCGAAGGTGGAAAATTTCAAGAGACGGAGTCGATAATTTTCTCTCAAAATTCGCTGCTCTGCCAATATTTGCGGAGTTACAGCTGGAGTCAGACAAATTTTGGGTAAAGAAGTCGGAGTCTCTAAAAATCCTGTAGTCGGAGTAAGAAATTGTTCCTCCGACTCTGCAGCCCTGGTAAGTAGGGAACTTTATTTTTTGTAAGCACTATGGTTAAGGGGAAAACCTTTCGACATCAACATTACCTTTGCAAAGGATTTAAAAAAAAAAAAAAGAAGAAGAAAATCATAATACTTTTCTGCATACACGAAAGAAAATTTCTGGGTTTTCAGATACTATAACTCTTGAATGCCTTACATATGACATGTCTATGACTGAAAAGTGGTTTTGTCAAATCTAAAAACAATTTATCAAAAGTTTGACCCTGTGCGTTATTTATAGTCATTAGGAAGGCTTATCTAACAGGAAATTGACGTTTGAATTTAAAAAGCACGTTACTATCAGATAAAATAAGTGGTATTCGAGGCTAAGTATAAGTGTTATTATTAGCATTTTTTTTTAAATAAAATAATATTTTTCTCCAGTTTTATTACTATCACTGTTATTTCAACTCTTTTCTCCAGTAAAGTGCATGATTATACCGGAAATATGTTTGAAACCACTTACAGAACTCACTCGATTTGCAATTCGCGGTTCACGGCGTGCGTTTGCGCGCCTAATCCTATCGGCAGCATTTCTTACCGATCAGCGTTTAAATCTTTCATCTAAACACTCCTAAGCACACTGATCTTTTCTTTGTAAATTATATTCAAGTGATTGGAAACACTCACTCAAAAATCAAAATTCTAACTCTAGACATCTAACGCTAGAAGCGAGTCTGCACCACGTGTAAGCAACGATCGTAAACAAAGCGGATCGTTGCCAGCGGAGAGAAAGAAATAAAGGCTCATTTTGCGCTACGCATAAGCGTTTTATATATATAGATAGCTATAATATGGAAACAGAATAACACGAAATCATATCTTTATATATTATGAGTTCATTTTTAACACAGAGGTATCTCTGACATTTGAACTCGTTTGAGAACAACTGAACTTCAAGAAAAAAAATAACACAAGTACTGATTTTAAAATGCTAAACTTTTAACACTGAAACACAATGTGCTCTTGATTTCTCTCTTCGTACTTTGGCCGATCCTCCATAGCCACTTCGCGAATTAGCCGGCCAAAGCCCGAAATGAAGAAAATTTCGGGCTTTGGCCGGTAAGTTTTCGATAATGTTGGCCAGTAAGCGAATTGGCCAGCCAATTCGCGAACTGGCCAAATTCGGGCTTTGGCCGTAACATATCGACAAAATAACTTAATATTTACAAACACTTCAGATATAAACGACACTGAACATTATTTTGTCAATGAAAAAATACATTACCTAAATGTGCGACAAATGATTTTACTAACGATATACAACTTGGACAGAAAATTCTTAGTTTAAGATAAATCTGTTTTCCTTTAAATAAAACTATTTCCATTAAATATTTTTCTTCCATGAACCTCTTTTGAAATTCATGAGAAAGCAAAGATCTTTTTAAAAGGTATTTTTGCCTACATTGCTCCAATTAGTAATGGGGAAATCTTTGTATGATATTTTGCATCCACGAAGAAATGCCTACTTAAGCACGCTTTGATATATCATTAAGCTTTGTCTAGACATAATGCTGTTAAGCACAGAACAAAAAGCAATCTTCTAAAATGTTTCCCGATCAAAATTATCAAAGAAAAATTATTTTTTTTCTCGTACTTTACTAATTTTGTTTAAGTTTGAAACTATTTTTGATTGCATGAAAAGTAAAATTTGGAAGAAAATAGATTACCTAATGTAATAATTTCTATTTTAGCTTAATTACGCTGTAGTATAGTTTAAGTACGTTACCGGATAAAACTACATAGACTATAGATGTTTTTAAATGCCTGAGTCAACAGTAATCAATTTAGCTAAAAGAATGCTAATTGTCAAAAAATTACTTGCGCATTGCTAGTTTTCTCTTCTTATAAGTTGGATTAAAGTTTGATTTCAGAGTTTACATTTGATTATAATTTTGATTCTTTCTTTCCTTTCTTATTTTCTATTTTTATTTGCTAGTGTTATCAGCTACGGCTTCTCCCATGATAGAAATCTAAAGGAAGGTCACTGTCTGTGGTCACTGCATTCACTTAATGTCAGAAATGCGATTTTTATTTGCCGTTTATAAATGAGTAAGTACAAAGGCATCGGTTATAATGATCAAGTAAAGTTTTTTTGCGAGTTTGCAATAACTAAACCATCTGAACAGAAGGTTGGAGACACCTGGCCTATCAGAATCAAAAAGGTACATAAATTTTGCTAAAACTTTTACTAAAGATTAAAATGTAAAATTGAAAAAAAAAAAAAAAAAAAGAATTTCAGAAAAATATTTATTTTGAGTCCCATTGAGCAAAATAAAGCTTATCGGTTTCGAGTAAAAGAGTTATACCTTTTTTCTTATTGAAATAGAAGCATCGAGCTTAGAATGTCGGTCGGATTCTATATGGGTTTAAAAAAAATCGTTCTTTCGAATGGTATTAGAAAAGCTGTAGGACAATACGTTCGTTTTTACTGATGCTTTCAGAAACACCAGGAATCAAGAAATAAAGTAAAAAAAAAAAAAAAAAAAAAAAAAAAACGAACTAAAACTCTATTAACTCTCTTCGTAATAAAGTTTGAGAATTGGAACCAATTTCATTTGACGCAAAAAAAATCATTCTTTCGAATGATATATAACTAATAAGTTGCAGTAATATTTCATCTGTACTTTTGGAAATTTCTGTGAACAATGCGTTTAATTTGGAATAAAAACGAACTACGTTTCGTAATTTTTCCGAAAGGGTCTATGACCCTTTTCAGGGCTAAACAAAACCAAATGGCAGAAAAATCTGTCTACCAGTTTCTTAACTTACTTCAGACACACCTCTGCAGTTTCATGTTGATATATACAAAAATAATTGCTACTAATAAATGTACTGTTCACAGATTCAAAGTATTCTTTTAAAGTAAAATACAGGGTGTCCTAAAAATCTTAGTCACGTTTAAAATGTTCACAGAAAAACAGCAAAATGTCGTACGAACATGTGGTTTGCACAAGAGTACTTTCCAGGTTCAAGAATTTTTATTGTAAGAAGAGACAAAAATTGTTTTCAAAATCCGATCCGAAGAAAATCCGTGAATTCGCTGAAACGTGTTACAAAAAAATTAGTTTTTCCCTCTAAATATTAATAGGAATAGATATGTTTTCAAACGTATTGAAGAAAAATTCATTAAAACAAAAAAATGAAAACTAGATCAAAGGTTTGCCACCAAAAATTTAATAAAAATATATTTGAAATATATGTCATTTAACACACATTTCACGCATAGCATATTTTCAAATTTAAAGCTGTTGGTATGTTTAGTATCACATTCATTGACCTTCACCTTATTTTTGTTTTACACATATATTATGTAAAACTAGACAGTTTTATACACGATTAAGTGAACTCAAATCCACGTAGTATATTCAAAATCTATTAATAAGACTTTAATTTCTAGAAAAACATGCTAAGAATGATATTTTGCTCCAACCACAGAATTATTTAAATGTAGAAAAATAATTGGATGCATTTTTTTACGAAAATATAATATTCTGTGCATTATTTGGGTTTTTAATAGCACTGTTTTTAGAATTTTTATTTGAATTCAAGTCATGAATTGTAAATTATAAAGAGTACGATTAAATTATGAAGAATGAAAAGCTTCGGTAATAAACCGAAGCTCCAGAAAATTAATTTGCTACCCGTAGTCTACACTTCAGCTATCGTAAATTATGCATTGTGATTTTTATAGTCAATTATCTGAAACTCATTCAGCGATTAAAAGTTTTATATGGACATTTAAGAATGATCGGTACTTAATTAACAAAATGAGCTATATTGTACTTAAGAGCAGAAAAGATTTGTTATTTCAGGACATTAAGCTTGAGAAAAAAGAAACAAACACACATATTTACACATTAAAAACTATACTATGCGCTATACATACTTGAATTCTGTTTTCAATTACATGATTATGTTAAGATAGTGTCTTCTCCTCGCGGTGCTATATTTGTTTTGATTTTTTTTTTTTTTTTTCAAAATCTTTCAATACCACATTCCAATGATAAAATAAAACAGAATGAGTATTCTCGGCTCGGAGTTGCCAGTAATACAAATGTTTAAAAAACTCGTTTTATGTTCAAGCAACGTAGTCAAAAATAACTGCAAAAGCCTTGCGTTTCTTATTAAACTTAAATACTCATAAAATGTATTTCGACCAGCATAGCCAATGCTAATAAAATATTAGATATCCCACTGATACCTCTAAATTTAGCCAAAAGGAAAAAAAAAATCCTGCATTTAATCTGGGAAGTTGAATAAATGTTCGAAAAGTATGTACAAAAGACTGCAATTCAAAAAAATAAATGTATATTCTTGGAACCAAAGACAATCTTCATTAGGATAAGGTCCACAGTCCCTAAAAAGGGTCAGTAGTAAAAGGACAACAGTTAATGCTTAGCGTCCCATTAAAAATCTTTTTTTTTTTTTTTTTACTTTTCCTTAATCCTTTAATAAGTTAATTCTTTTTTATATTTGTCAGATGATAGTTGGGTCAAACGAAGTTTTTAAGAACGTCTATCCCATAAGTTACTGAAAACGATGACAGATGTAAGAACAAAATGGAAAACTCATTACTGCTTTATCATTTCATAAAGAAAGTAAGCACAAGACGTTACAACAAATTTTTTTTCTATATATTATCGACGTGAATTTCAACAAAGAAATTCTTCTAATAAAACTTTTGGGTGTATTATCTATACAACCAGGAATATAGAGGTGCTAGAGCCAGATTTCAAATCCTCTGCAAGCTTTAAAGAATAGAAACTGAACTTGGTAATGCCTGTACAATACTCCTTATGCAGGCATTTCAAAAATTCTCCCCTCCCCCTCATAACTTTCGCAAAAGTGTGAAGAACTACAGCAATAGATGACTCACCAAAACATGCACTGAAGCAACAGCGAGTCTTTCATTGAAAAACCTTTCTCCTTTCCGATATTTGAATATGGATGTCCTTACAAAGGAAATCTTGAAAAGCTTTCTCCCCTGCTTTTGCGAGATCTTGGCTAAATTTTATTTCTCCGCGGCAGAGATTATTCCGCTGAAGTACAAAAAGCTCCCACTTGTCTCGGATCCAAAATAATCGTCAGAAATCCGGCGAAAAAAGGGAAATGGGAAATTCATATCGAAATAAGAATTTTTATTCCCTTTTTTCCCGAGCTCTTTTTTTCAACTTTAAATGTAATTGATCAAATCTCATACGTTGCTCACTTCCTCAAAAAAATATTTAAGCGGAAAGACTTCTTTTGAAAGTTGAAAATTTTGTTGGGATGGAGAAAGGAGATATTTTAAAACTTTTATCGTAAAAGTTCACAAAGGCGATGGTAAAATTGTCTTACATTTGATTTCTGAGGACATATATTTGTTATTAATTAATAAATAAAACCTTGTAGTAATATAATGATGAATGAAATTTTTCGGAACAATGCTCTAAATGTAAAAAAAGTAATAGTAATATATTGGTGCGTGTAAAAAATAAAACACATAATTAGGTCAAATCAAAGAAGTTTTAAGATATAGAGTGATTGAAGTACTATTAAGCATAATCTTAAGTGTTCATGCTTTAAAAATTATGGTTTTATATACTCATTAAGTTTTCAAATATTTTTAATGTTTTGCTTATCTGCATATCCCCAATATGATGCTTAAAATACGTTTTTTTTTCTTTTTTATTTGCTGCTTAAGTTTTTTTATCGAAGCAATTTCCAAATGTAATTATGCATGTGGCCAAATGATTGGATGATTTCCAACAGTTTTAATGCTGTAGTAGTTATTTTTCGTATAGTAAAAACTATTAGGGGCAAAACGAGACTATAATAATTTGAAATTTTTTTGTACCAAGAGGGACGCGTTTCACTTGTAAAAGGTTTTCGAAATTGTTGCAAAATGATGTGACATGCATAAATTTCTTTTCTCCTGTCACTAAGTTTTTTACTGAAGTGAGGACCACCTATTTTCTAAAGGGCGAGGCCAGTAATATGTATTTTTTCAATGTAACTTCCTCCGTATTGTCTATCTTCTCGTCAGTCAGTGTTCAAATGAATCATCATGGGAAAGATGCAATGAGCTGTCTTTGTTTGTGTTGGAAGTTTTAGTAGTTATTGATGTTGCATGCGTCATTTTAAATAGTATCACTGGAAAGTTTGTGATTTTGTGTATATAACGCAATTGTTGGCTCTAAAATTTGGGGAAAATAATGTTTTAACAAACAAAATATTTCACATATCGATTTTTTATTTCATACATCGATTTTTTTTAAATTTACATTTGATCTTGTGAAGCATCAGTTCTGCCATTATGTCACAAAGCACTTAATGAGCATTTTGTTAAAAAATATCAAAACATTTGGTTTCGAAAAAACAATCGCAAGTTTATTACCTAATATACCACTTATCTAGAGGAAAACATCGAGTTCCTCAAACCAGGACGATGTCCTGATGAGGACAATGGGGAATTGTGGACGATGCTGCTGCAGGTTGTTTGCCAAGTAGTTATTCGACTAGGGTAAAGTAGCCATATTTCGTTGCCCATAAGATTTTTTGGTCGCTAATTAGCATAAGTTCAATCAATTAATAGAAAAAAAATAATATTGCTCCAACAATTAAGCCTGCACAATGGTTTTCTTAACCGCAACCAGAAAATATACCACTGTTAGGGGGATTTAATCGGGCACGGAGACGAAATATGGCTACTTTACCCTAGTAGTTTCAAAATATCGTCATACTGAACGTACACATAGTTTCTAATTGCGAACATTAAATTCGAGCTATTTGTTTAATAAGGTGGGTCAAAAAACACTTTTTTTCTTAATAAATTTATAATAGAGCGAAAAACTTGCGCATTGGCATCCAAATAACGGGAAAAATAATTTTTAAAAATATAATTAATTTTTGAAATCGCGCAACAGCCCTCAAGTTGAGAAAAAATCTGCAATTTTTAAAGATGTATTTTTTTTTTCAAAAAATAACTTACTTCATTTCTAATAGGATAAAAAAACACTTTGTAGTTACCGAAATGTATAGAAAAAACTTGGGGGCACATTGTCGATCAGTTAAATTCTTGCAGAAAGAGTTAAAATACTATTTTTAAAGTAAAAGTCATACTATTTCAAAAATTCTTAAGCTGACATTAAGCTATAAAAATATAATATTTAACATCCGTTTTCATGATTAACATGAATTTCTTTTATGCTGAAATGATTTAGGAATGACCACGGTGCAGGACAGTCATCTCAAATTTTCCCGAGAGGGGGGGGGGGTCAAAGGGTGCAATTTCAATGGAAGTTTCTTCGGAAAACAGCAAAAAGCACACCCACCCAAATATAAATACATTCATTTCTTAAAGCCGTGGTGGGGGGCAACAAACCACCCCCTGACACCCTAAATGAAAGGCCTAATCAGGTAGCGATGGCAGCAAGTCGAGTCCAGTTCACCACCCTACACAAATATTCAAGCTATGGCAGGGCTTTGACTTTCAATGAAATTCAAAATCTTATGTTGCCATATTTGACAACAATAGTAGTGATATCAGCTAACACTTGAGCCGATCAATAAGTTCAGGATAATCTACGGCTTGAAAATTAATTAGTGAAAGCTTGAAGAATCCTGGCTGCTCTTTCAGACTTTCAGTAGTCTCCTGTAGCCTAATTCTAGAATGTGCTGTGTGTAGTACAATATCATGGCCTCATCATATTCTCTGGATGACAAAAGAACGAGTTTCAATGAATGATGGGATCAAAACTTTCTTTTAATGTTATTTGGTAAAAGTCTTGTTGTTTGAATGACCTTTAGTATATGCTTCAGGCCGTATTTCGCGGTGAACTGCAGCTTAATATCAAACCAAACAGAAGCTTAGGTCTTTACTATAATTTTTCCTGTATCAGCATTACGCTTGTCGAATTTGGGAAACATTAAGTCCAAACACAGTTAGTATAGTTAACCGTTGGGAATAACTGAGAAGTCTGGAATTCTTAACAGCTAATTCTGGATCACTTGTTGAAATGTGCTCGGGGTATGGAAATTTCAACGAAAATTAAATTTCCGTGCCATACTCAGTCAGTAGAGAGATGTATAAAATTTGTGACAGAGACTGGTGTAAAGTTAGATGAAAAATTTGATAGTAAGTCAGAATTTAAAGATTTTAAGCAGAAAAATCAGAAAAAATTGGTTGGTTTGTTGGGTAGGGTGTTTGCGTGGGGGGGTGGGAAGAACTCGACTTGCTGCTTCCTCCACGTGGTGAGCCCTGAGACATTTTAACATAATGGAAAAATAAGTAAAGCATTAAAACGGATACTTAATATTTATTGAAAGTCAAATCCCTGCCATGACTTCAATATGTGATACCACACTCAATCCGCAGAGAGATGAGCAAAATTTGTGACAGAGGCTGAAGGAAAATGTCGCAAAGCATGAAAACCGAGAAGGTTTTCATAGTAAATAACAATCAATAATCTAAAACATTTGATAATAATTCAGAATTTAAAAAAACTTCAGCATAATGAATGACATCCAAATTTTTTGGTTGATTGGTTTGGGTGTTGAGGGAGACTCGATTGCTCCCTACACGGCTTTGAGAAATAACTGTATTTACATTTGAATGGGCATAATTTTTGCTGTTTTCCGTTGAAACTTCCATTGAATTTGCACTCTTTGACCCCCCCCCCCCCCTTCTGGCAAATTTGAAATGACAGGCCTGCACGTGGTGAGTCCTGTGTCATTTTAGCATAATAGAAATGTATGTAAAACATTAAAACTGATGTTTAATAGTATATTTTTATTGACTTCATGTCAGTTTAAGGATTTTTTAAAAAAATATGACGTTTTTACTTTAAAAATGGTATTTTAAGGCTATCTGAGCGAAATCAAATGATCGACAATGTGTCCAAAAGTTTTTTCGATACATTTCGGTAACTACAAGGTGCCTTTATTATGCTACTAGAAATGCAGTAAATTATTTTCAAAATATATATATGTGTGTTTGAAAACTGTCATTTTTTTCTATTTTTTTAATTTGAGGGCTCTTGCGCGATTTCAAAAATTATTTATAATTGTTTTTCATTTTTTTTTCCGTTACTAGGGGGCCAATGCGCAAGTTTTCCGCGCTATTAGAAATTTACTAGGAAAGTAAGTGTTTTTCGACCCACCCTAGTACACATGTAATGAAGAGCTAGTTCAAAGTGTAATGTAACACTTGATAAACATAGCATTTAACAAACAAAGGTTGTCGAAACACATATGTCAGTTCTGAACTATAGATAATTCACTTGAACTGCATTAAAAAAAAAGCTTCAATGGATCTCAACAGCTGCACTACTAAACCAGTACCTTAGTTCCTTGAGATTTCGAAATACTCTTTGAAAATTGAGCTCGATCTAATATCCATGAGTCAAATGGTGAATGACGCACTTTTGACACACAATCCGGTTGAAAGGTTACACGAATAGCATGCGCTATCCAAGCGTGGGCTCTTTTTACTATTGGAATTTTATCAATCAGTTACGACAGAAATATTTACCCATATTTCTGAATAATAATTTTGATTAGTTAGATAAAGAAATAAAAAATTCTTAATGGACTACTGGATATTTAAAATTATAATAATGCCTAACAATGCATGCTTAGAAAAGCCGCACAAGTAATTGTTTTTTTAAAGAAAAGAAAGAAAAAACATTTTTGTTTGAAAACATGAGTCTACTTTTTTAGCACTGTTCCTTATTTATTTTTCATATGTTTGATTTTTATCTTTCTTATCCAATACTTTTTTTTTCATTTACACAGTATCTTATGTAGGGCTATTTTCTTAAGCTATACGTAGTGTATGTTATACTTTTTTAATTTCATTCTTTTGTAGAGAGCTTTGTAACTTGGTTAGTATCATCAACTTAACTAAGAGTATTTTTCAGATTACATTAGTACATGACTTTTGCGAGATAAAACTTAAAATGTTGCCTTTAACTTCATTTTTTTGTGAACAGTAACTCCATAAAAGCGTTTCACCACATAAGTTTCCGTGTTATGAAAGTATTCAATGAACTATCAAATGTGTGTGTGTGTGTGTGTGCAGGAAGCCAAAAATGATAGTAACGTTTCTGGTCTTCTCCCTGATCTTAAAATATTAAGAGACTCTTTTTTTGTTGAAATAAATCACATTTATGTATGGATCAAGAAAATCTTACGGGTATTATTTCATTTTTAAGCATCAGAAACAGTGAAAGAATAAATTTTTTGAATTAAACATAACTGACGACCAAACTGACAGAGCAAACTGACGACCTGCTGCGCTCAAAGAGTGGATCCACCACCACATTTCCTTTCTGTTTTACCGCGCTGCCATTGATCGTAGCGTCACAATAAAATCATGTGCATTACTTTCATAATGAATCATGTATGCCTACAGAGTGAATCCAAGATTTGTGAAAACATTTAAGAGGTGTAAGAGGGGAGGATAAGAAGAAAAGAATCATAAGTAACAAATGGTCGCTGACCCCCTACCTGCACACATAGCCAGAAACTAATGGATGCAAAAACAGGTCACAAATGTGTTGCACCAAGTTGAATTCGCCCAACATTTTAGTTTTTTAAGAATTTTTTAGTTGTTAAAAGTTACGTCATGTAGTAACTGTAATACACGCATCGCAAAAAGGCGTTGAGACTGATGAAATTTTCAAAAGTCTCGTTATTACAACAGAGAGTGATTTGTAATTGCGAAGCATGTATTACAAACAGCAGGCCGCAATTTTCATCAATCGCTTTAAAAACTTTCTTAAGACCTAAAATGTTGTGCAAAATTGTCCTTGAGCAATAAATTTGATCTGTTTTGCATCCATCAGTTTCTGATTTTGCGTGCAATGTAGCGCTTCAGCAATGTGTTTGTGACCATATGTTCCTTAATGATCTGCTCAAGAGTTTAAACTCACTCTGTATACTTGTATATCATATGCTTGTATGTAAGTGTCTACTCGAGTACGTACGCGTATATACGTGTCCACCTGAGTATATAAGTGTTCGTATATATACGAGTATAAGCGAGCATATACGTGTATAGTCGAATGTATATCTGTATAGCATAAAAAATACTTGCAGTTACTCATGTACGTATTTATTGGTGCATTTATGTGAACACGTGTATATTCCTGTCTACACAAGCATATATGCGTATGTATACTCTTATACTCGAAAATTTAACTCCGCTTACTGTAAAAACAATACATATTAAGTGAAATTAATGTTTATTTACTCTGCCTTATACTTAAAGATTAAGTGACTTTAGAAAAAACAATATTCGTTAAGTCTTATATTATGACCACTTTACCCCATCTTACTAAAATTGTTCTAAGAAATTATCCAAAATAGATTCATCTAACTGCTAATGAGTAAAAGTTCTCGAGATACCGTAGGAAGCTTCCTGTGCAGTCAATCTGTTCATAAGTCTAACAAACAAAATTTCCAAGGAAGTTAAAAGGGGTGCTTAAATGTTAAAATTTTTCATATTAACACAAAATATTTTTTTTCTCAAATAAAGTTTTGGCAGTTGTAAAATTTTGTATTCAAAATGTAATTTCTAACTGCCCTACTCCAAAATAAAATTTTTACTTTCATTCGAACATTTATTTCCAAGCTATAGCCATTTATTTGACGTATGACCACTTTATCCCATTGACCACTTTCTCCCACCAGACCCTACTCTTTTTACTTAGTTAGCTGAATGCAATAAATGTTCGTCGTATTGCGTAGTTTAAGAAAAGTAATTATTAGCCATATTATTATGAAATATACAACAGTAGTTAATAATTTCATTACCCTTTTTGATATCGCTTTCGTGTTTCTCCAACCGTACTTGAAACAATGTTAATTCAGTAATATTCTTCAGGATGCTGGTTTTAATGTTCTCGATCCGGAAACCGATGATTTTTAGTTTCATTCCTAGACCTTTTTGTCAGAAAAGTTCAACTCGCATGCGCTAAGTTTTTTTCAGGTGCTGTTAAGTAATGTTTGAAAGATCACTTTTATCGAACATCAGAACAAAATTTCTACTTCTTTTCTAATAAAATATTTTAACAGTAGTTAATATAAAACAAGACGATTTGATTTTTCAAGAGAAAAAATAGCGATAATATTGTTTGACTTAACACTGAAAATTAAACTTGCGATTGTTGCTAAAAATTCTTAACTATATTTTATCCTATAACACATCTAGAGCTAAAACATTTATAGTGGAACAACAAAACCAATATATTAATAATTCTAACATTATTTTTAAAACAGATCAGAGATTATTATTTTTTAATTACTATACTGATTGCATTTGAGCTCTTCCCCCATTCCTAAGTGATTTTCAAAGAAACATGAAAGTATTAGCTTCAATTACCACTCCCCACGCTTCGCAAAAATACAGTCTGCAGTTAAAGTAATTTGGTTTGAACGAAAAGGGAGCCATTTTAATCTCTAGTTCCAGAAATAGGCTTTCTTCCGTAGTCATCATTTCTCCCATCTATTCTTCCCTATTTCTCTTAAAATAGGAGAAGCGGTCATTTTCTCATATTGTTTCTGTTTTAAAGAAATAGATAGGTCAATTGTTATATAAATCAATTTTAAGGGAAAAAGAGAACCTTGATCGTTGTGCTCTTTGAAGTAGAAAATGGAACCTTCAAAAATGAAGTAGGAAATTCCTTTCTAAGCTTTTTGTATTATTTACTTCCTTTAAACAAACTTAAATAAAAACTAAACCTGTTTTTATTAACATTTATTTTCCTGAAGCATAATAACTTTGGTAATTTTCATTGGGAAGAGAATGAAGTGGAAAATATTTAAACACGATAGCGTATAGGGTCATTTATTCATTTAAAAAATACATGTTAATTTGTCAAACTAAAACTATACAACGCATGTAATACGTGAAATACACCGCCAGCTCAGTCATTTCCAGCCGAGGACTGCAGTTTCGTGCTTATTAGCACTCATCAGCACGGCATAGGAAAGTGACTGAGCTGGAGATGGAAAACCTCTTAAGGAAGCCAAGAGTGCGAAACAAACAGGTAGCTAATATAGAATTAGCAGACCAGACGAGTGACCGAAGCAATGGTTCAGTTCAACTCGAAGAGTAAACGCAAGGCACGGTATATTCAGTAAATCACCGCCCATTAGCCAGGGCTAAAGCAGAAATACGTGAAATACACCGCCAGCTCAGTCATTTCCAGCCGAGGACTGCAGTTTCGTGCTTATTAGCACACATCTACCCGGTATAGAAAAAGTGACTGAGCTGGAGATGGAAAACCTCTTAAGGAAGCCAAGAGTGCGCTAAAAGGAAGTCATGTGATGCACACATCAGCTCGTTTATGGAATATATCTCATCGTATATAGTGTGAAATAAATTTTTTACTATTCCGAAACAATCAAGCTTTTTTGGTTAGGCTTCAAATGTTACTTTTTCACCTATCAAAACGCATGTGTGGTATCATGAAAAACATGTTCTTACTAGTCTTTCATTTATTTAAAACCAAATGTAGTTTTTTCAATGCTAAATATTCATGACATAACAAGCTCCCATATAATTTTCAATTCTGACCCCTTACTACTGGTAATATATATTTATCAAAGTCGTCGTTAACTTGCCGTCTTATTATTTCTTACATTTTGTCTTGACATTGCTCCTCTTTAATATGTTATTACGTGATGAATAACAAAAGATCAGCACCAAGAAAATAATTCGTTCCCTACCACATCTATTTGTATTCAAATCACAAAAATCTTTCCATTATATTCCACGACAAGGTTAACAAAAACTTCAGCTAACTCTGTTAAATTTATATTACAACCATATACAGTAAAGATTGAGTTCACCGATTCAGAATAAAAAATGGTTTACGACTGCAGTTTCTGCTTAGAAACATCTTATTTTTCCCCAAGAAAAAAAGAGAAAATCACCAAACCTGATGTTTATGTTGATGGGTTTGAGAAAGCTGTCTTTCGTTCTTTCACTGCGTCGATATATCTGGTAGTATTACAAAGTCCAAGACGTGACTGAACACCGAAATGGTCATTATGTAGTGATAATTTCCCAACTGGTTCCTTCAGCGCCATTTCACCTGACTGCTTCGCGAATACTGGGAATAATTTTTAGGCAGTGCCAACTTGGGAAGTGCAAGAAGTCGTTGAAAACAGAGACTACACAGTTGATCACGATCTGTGGAAAGAAATGGTGTGAAGGAGGAAAAGTTGCGGTCATTATTACTTTTTTTAGTGGATAAAAAGCAAGAGATCTGCAGGACTTACACAGAATTTTGCCGTTTACCTACATGCAGTGATGTTCCCATCTATTTTTTGACGGTATACTCCTTGTAATTCGGTTATGCACAAATCGTGTAAGCAATCATAAGGCCCTTGATTTATTAAGTGTTAAGAAATGCAAAGAAATAAGGTTACTAGTAGGACAATGTGGTTAACAAAAAAATACGTTATTTTTTGCTCTAGGTAGGATGCTCATCATAAATACGAAGCACTAAAACTATAATGTCAACAATTTAAGGATACCAGATAAACTAATTGTAATTGTATGTGCAATATAATTTTCATATGCCCTCAAAAGTATCTACACTCTAACGGCGGTATAAAGGTAGAAAATTGCAGATTACTGCATGCACGTGTTTCGAGGTTACAAGGAACACCTTTTCATTGCAAAATAAGTGAACATACATGTATGTATGAAAAGGCTTCCGACAAAAGTTATTTATTCAATTTCAACTACACTTTGGTTTGCATAAATAATTGGCACTAACCTATCTTTAAATTTAATATTTTACCACCAAATTTGTCAACATGCGTAGGGTAAGAAAGAAAATGTTTGAAATACAAACACACATACACACCAGTGAAATGAATCAAATTTTAATAAAGCGCTGTTGTAAATTACGAAATAAGCTAGAACTACTATGCCAACGTTCGATTCGATTGTTTAAAAATAAACATATCCCTTAACTGCAAGGCTTTTAACATTGTGTCTCACAATAGTAAGGGAATGTAGGGCAAAGTGAAATAGCGAGTCAAAGTGAAATGGGGAAATATCTACTCCGCTTCTAGCGCCACTTACCTAGTGATCTTTTAACTATGTAGTAACATATGCAGTCTATTCCAGTCAATAAAAAAATCCTCTAAAAAGCAAAGCATATGGTAATACAACCAATTTTCAAAAAAAGATACTCAAATTGCAATATTTTGTTGTAAGTCAGAAAATATTTTGATGTTATCAGATGATAAAGTTATTGTTATTAACATTTTAAATATTAATTAAGACCTTCTTATATTCGGAACTGTATTTATTTATGTAACTATGTATTTAACTGTATTTTATTTATTATTTGACCAAAAATATTTTTCATAATCGAACCGAACATATTTGATTTGAAAAATATTTAATATTTCAATTTGCACTGTGAAAAAAAAAAGTTAAAATTTTCCACTTATTTTTGAATCAACAACTTTACTACCGAAAATAAAAAATAATGTTCAATGCAAGTTTTATTGTGAAGTACAATGTTCTCCCTTCATGTACTGTAAATTTCCGAACGAATTTCAAATTGATCAACTTGAAAAACTCAGTCATCTTTAACTATTTCACTTTGCCCCACATTTCCCTACTTATTCTAACTAGAATGGTCATTTGTTCACGTCGTGCGAAATGTTTCCTGTCAACACTATTGATGGTCGTTACAGATTCTCTACGCATGCTTCACAGCCTCTTGTTAAGCAGTTCTTCAGATGTGCACATATTATGCTTTGAGAAATACTTATCTTGGGCAGAGATTGTTAATTCGTGCTATGTACACCGTATCTATTCTGCATCTTGCAATGAATTATAATAAACGAAGGTTGTTTTAGCGCAGGTGTCATCCTCGTCTAAAAAAACTTTTAAATTTTTGATGTATACACGAAGTTTGTACACTTTTCAGACACAACTCTTTTTATTTTTGCGATGTCTCGGATGTCTGATTTAAAAGATAAGTATAAATTAATGCGTTTCAAGCAAAATTATCCATAGACGCATACCTAACAACCTCCTCATTGACCTATTGAGTTTTATTTATGTTGAAACTTGATCCATTAAATATGGGTCATTCCATAGAAATGTCAACCTCAACCTCAGAAAATTTTTTTCCACAAAGCCTTAATTGTGACCCATCATTTCATTCAACATACTTTCTAGTATATGAATCCAGTAAGTTTGCAAAAATTTCTTCGGTGTTTTTCTTCTGGCTCTAAACGTGCGAAGTTGTAGAAAAGTCTACGTTTTCTTGTGTAATGTAAAAATTTTTGCAAATTTTTAAAATAACTATGTTTATTCTAAATTATTAGATGGTGACCCAAAAAAAATTGACTGTTCTTTTTGCATACATTATACGATAAGTATTTTATTTAGTTTGGTTATTTCGCTGAAAATATTTACGTTACGTTAGTCACGAAAATGTACTATTTCTGGTTAATAACGAAACCAGATAATTGAACCAAACAGCACTTTTTATTTTCTTATATCAGTGTCATATCTACTTAAAAAGTGCAAAATATTTATTTTAGTATTAGTAGATGTAAAATAATTAGTGTGACTAACGTAACAGTTTGCATGTGACTAACGTAACATTTTAAAAAATGACTGCTAATATTTAAATCTTATTTAATTTAATGTCCATTTTCATGAACAGTTTTGAATATGTAGGCATTCTATATTGATTAAAAATTTAATGGGTGAAAAATATCAGTAATATTACATTGTAGATCTTCTGTTTACTTAGAAAAATACTTTTTAAAAGTCTTTAAAAAGATACTTCCAATTTAAAGAATTATTTAAAAAAAAAATCTGAGTAAAGCAAAATGAGTACTTTGCTGAATGTGCATTCAACACAAGAATCCAAGCTTAAAAATTAAGATAATAGAAATACAGTCTTGACATAGGAGAACGTCTCTATTTTTTAGAAAATACATCTCCACCTATTAAAATAAAGTAATGGCTTGCTCGTTGGAAAACATTTGAAGATGTTACATGATACAGTGACAATAAGTGCTGCTGCCATATATTTCAGAAAACGCAAGAATGATCATTTAGAAATTCAAGCATTTGCGGTGATATCTGGAATTAAAATGCATTCTGCAAAAACGTTAGAATATTTTTTTTTTTCAATATTACATTTTAATTCAAATGGATGCACAACACTATTCGTTCGATGATTCAGTAAACTCTTAAAATTAATATGCCATTGAAAAGTACTAGGAGTTTCTTATGTCGATAACTAGTATATCTGCAGAATACAAGAATTCGATGAAACTATCAACTTGCATAACGTTAATTTTTTAAAAGATACATATTTAAGATTTAATTAGCCCAAAATGATGTTTGTAAAAGCAGTTTTTTTATTTGTTTTTTTTTTTTTTTTTGTTTTTTTTTTTTTTTTTTTTTTTTTTTTTTTTTTTTGCACATTCAAATTGAGTTAATTGAACTGAATCCTTCCATTCAATTTTTTACACTAATATAGAAAAAAAGTAAAAAAAGAACCATAATGCAACCCAAAGAAGTTTCCTATAAAGTGTAAAAGTAATATAAGAGCAAGAGATTAATTACAAGAGGTTTTTTATATGCATTCATTGCTTGTTATTCGATGGTTACGTTAGTCACGTTACGTTAGTCACACACAGTTTTTCATAAAAGTACCATTAAGGGCCAAAAAAAGCTTCATCTGTAGTAAATCTGTCGTACATTTTAAAAAATAGATTGTTTACCTCTTCCAAATATATCGGCCAATTTTAAATGCCTGCGTAAGTTTCAGAAAAAATTGCCTCGTAACATAAGCATTGTTTCTCAGGATTGCAAAAATGTTACGTTAGTCACGATGCCTTTTTTGGTGAAAAAACACCTGCCAGCGCTTATTTTGCTTCAAATTCTCGGTAGAAATGTAAAATAGTCACCTTGTACATTTTAAATCTGCATATTAAACCAAAACATATTTATTTTTACTCCCGGTGTAAGTAAAAAGAGTTTGAAAATCTGCTGCGAATGTTACGTTAGTCACTATGGAATGACCCATATTATTTATGGTATATTGGGGGATAGTGAAAGGGGAAATATGAATTGAAAAATAGTCACAGACTCCTAATAGTGCGGCCGGAATTCATCTTTCATTTGTGAAGAGGATGGACAGGGCTCACCTTGCATGCACCGTATGTGCGTATGTATGTCGAATAACTCAAGAGCGATATGTCCTAGAAAGTTGAAATTTGGTTCGTAGACTCCTAGTGGGGTCGAGTTGTGCACCTCCCCTTTTGGTTGCATTCGGGTGTTTCTAACGGGGTCTTTTGCCCCTTTTTGGGCAGAAATCATTGTTAATCTTGATGAATACTCAATTGGTGTTATATTTTGGCGGACACTTGGCTATATATCGCCAGTCTTTTGGTCACCAATTTTTGGTCGCCAAGTTGGCGACAAATTTTGAGATATTTTTTTTAAAATCTTGTTTCAATTTGGCCACTGGTGATGATATTTAGAGAGTAAACTATTGAATCACATTAAAATTGGTAACAGTGGGAAAATGACATTAAAATTGGAGTAAAAGGAAGTCATGTGATGCACACATCAGCTCGTTTGTAAAAGGAAGTAAAAACCTCTGTGGCATTATTTAAGATAGCACCCTTTCAACGCCTGGTATTAAGCTAGTATTTTTATAAATTCATTGCAACATATTGCAAAACGTCAAATGCAAAAACATTCATTCTTTTTTTTTTCTTTTCTTTTTTTTTCTTTTTTTTTTACGATTTGTCAAATTAAAAGCTCTTTGAAGTGCGTTGTCAACGAACTAAACAATCAAACGTTAATGTCTTAGTTTTCATTCTGAAATTTATTTCTATATTGGGAAAACTATTACAGTTCTTTAAATTAATTTCAAAAATTTAACTTTTAATTCGGAATCAATATGTTTTTAAAAGATTTAGACATTTCTTTCTGACATGGAAACAAATTAAAAGGACATGATTACAATTATTTTATGAGCAATAAGAATGAAAGTTACGAAGAAAAAGTGAATCGAGTATTTATCTTCTAATAGTTTAAACTTTGTGAATTGTAATATTTCAATCACAAAACTAAAAAAAAAGTTTAAAATTAAATTCTGTTTTAAACAACTTTTGCAGCTTAATGATAAAAACACATTTTCAAAATTTTCGCTATAAATAAATAAATACAATTTATCTTGTAACAGCGTTTAAACAATGAAAGTAATTTATGTTTCAGTTTTTACCAAATCCCCCCATAAAACACATAAAGAAAACTCCAAGGTAATTTACGCTTCCGCTAGAGTTATGAGAAAAAGAGCAATAAACTTTATATGATAAATTACAATGGATGTTGAAATAGGCTCCGAAAATTTCCCGTCGTAATTATTGAAAAAATCAAACTAGTGACGTATATAGATTTCAGTTTTATACCTATAAGCCATTACATTCAGAAAGGTAATCAATAAAAACCCTCTGTGTAACAACGAAAATTCCTTCCCATTTTACACTGCCATCATGGCCTTGCATTGAAATTAATCATATTCTTAGAGAAGGCCCATTACAATTTCGCCATTCAAAAGATAAACAGAAAGATGATAAATGTTTCATCGGTGCCATTCAAAATTCGTATTCCTCGAAAGAATAGAAGTATCGGAATAAAAGGCATTGAAATAAGTTTTCTATAACATTTTTCTCTAGAATTAGGTTTCAATTTGACATAAGATTCATGCGTGGCTTCTTATGATCGAGACGTGTCCTTGGGGCAATATAAATTCGAGAGATAGGTAAAAGTTACATGAAGATACCGTAGCTACTGAAGGTTAAGAATTTAGTTGCTACATTTAGCACGGCTCGGAATGCGCTTACATTGCATTTCGGTACGGAGAATTATTGCACCCATTTTGTAGCAGAGCTTAAAGCAGTGATATAAATGTACTCAAGTACGCAGAAAGGAAAAAAAATCAAAAACATTAGGAAATTATGATGCAGATATTTGAACTTACACCTCTAAGTAACCAAGTGACTTACAGTAGTTTTGTTCCCTTGGTATATTTGCTAGTTATTTCTTAGACAAAATATGCGAGATTTTTCTAAAAATAAAAGTACCATTAAAGCAATTTGCGAATTTATGATCAGCAATTTTTTCGTACATTATATAGTTCAATTTTTTTCACTTCGCTAAAATTGCGAATCTTCACGAAAATTGCGATTTCAGTCATGAAAAAAATAATGCTGCGAAATAATTTTACAAAAACTTCTATTAGCAGAAAAAAATCCAATAAGTGTCATACGAGTGTAACTTCAGCGTATATATATATATATATATATATATATATATATATATATATATATATATATATATATATATATATATATATATATATATATATATATATATATATATATATGGTCTTTTCGCGACCAGATTATATTATCAACTTTTTCGTAATATAGCGACTCGGAAATATATTTTTTCGCATTATTCTAATATTTACCATATATATGCATTACGTCTGACTATGATTTTACCCTTTTATGTCATTGTACTCTTCTAATATCTTGCATGCAGTTATTTTATTATTATTATTATTATTTTACTATTAATGTGCAGAACAGGCGCCCCTTTTTTTAAATTTATGTTAAATAGTCGGTGACAAAGAAGCTTGTTCCCATTTTTTTTAAACTTGAGTGAGGTTATGACTTATTAAAATTGCCTAGTTGAGAAAAATGCTTTGATTTGGATATAATAGAAATATATATTCAAGAGAAAGTATTCCGAAGATTGAAATCCTTGTAACAAACAACAAGTATCCATTTTTTTTTCAAATCTATTCTGCAGATCAACTATGTCTAAACACTTCACGTGTGGTTTTTTTTATTTATGAAATAATCATGAATGTACTGTTATACGCAAACTGATTTTCAAGTAACAGTTCAATTATGAATGTCATCTCAACATATTGCAGAGATAAAAAGTCCCAATCAAATCCGTAAGTGAAGAAAAAACAAACAAAGAATAAGATATTTAAGTACTCCCAAAACTTTTTTTTTCAAAAAGATAGTGCATATGTGCCTGAAAAAAAAATCTAATCAATCTACCAATCCTTTAGAGAAAAAAGCTAACTTTACTCTAGGGATAACATAGAGCTGCAAAGTGCTTTGTAGTTCCGCTCTCTCATATTTCTTCTTCGCGCCAACGATTACGTCATTCAAATAATTTATGAAGACGTTTGCATGCATTATTCTTGTAGTTATACGTTTTGCTTGAATGTTATTTTTATCACGTAAATGCATGTTTGGGAGTATTTGAAATATGTGCAAAAGAGCATTCTTCTGACATGCTTTATCAAAATATACTATATGATCGAGCAGTGAATTGGGAATGAATTAAATAATTAAAAAAAAAAAAAAACATGTGCGCTTTATAACTAGAAAAACTGTAAATGAGACTTACAAAAACGTGTGAGCATATACAGATATGCACTAAGTCATTATGAAGTGGGGAAATGTGGGGCAAAGTGAAATAGCGAGTCCAAGTGAAAATAATTGCTCTGCTTTTAGCGGCACCTTTCTAGTAATATTTTAACTATCTAGTAACACATATAGTCTAATCCAGTAAAGAAAAAAGAATCTAAAAGTATTTCTTTCTTTTATACCATGCTTATTTGTATTTTAAATGCTTTGTACAGTTATTCAAGTGCATACGGGGCGAAGTGGATGGGGGAAAGGTAAAAGGTTACTTTTTTTTACTTTTTCAATCTTTTGCCAAATTAATTACGTATTCAAATAATAATTATTTTATTTACATTCCGTCACTCACCTATTTTCTTATTCATTAACTATTTTATTAACTGATTTATTTTTTCTCATTTATTAACTAATCTATTAATTCGTTTATTATTTCTTTTTTTTACATTTATTCATTATTTCTTTTATTTACTCATTTATTTCGTCAAAAGAGAATAGAAAATGTTTCATATAAAAAATATTTTAGTTTTCACGTTTACCCATGAAAAAAAGAAGTGAAAATTTTCCATCTTTTTTGAGCAATCACGATTGCTTACTGTTCTCACTTCACTGTTTTGATGTCCTATCATTTTATTGTCCCACCGCCACCCTCTGCAGCATCACCGTCGACCGGGTCCTCAAGATGCTGCTCCTATAGCGAAAGCCGTCTCCAGGTTGCATCCATGTCCTACACACACGCGCATACATACACAACTACACACACGCACACATACACCTACACACACATACACAAACACATACATACACACAATTACATACAGACACCTACACACGCATACAAACAACTACCACACTGTAAAAAATCTCGGAAAACTCTCTGAATATGCAAAAAAGTTTTCCGTAATACACAGATTCGTACGCCCTCCGCAGTTTCCTGCTATAATCAAAAACGTTTCCCGTTTAGCAAGAAAGTAAGAGTCGACGCATGCGCAGGTGACACGGCAATTTTATAGTCCAGCAGAAAATCTGAACTGAAACTTTCGAAAGCACGCAATGAAAACAACTGCTGACTCATGTATGCGAAGTAACACTCATCAAGGGGATTAGTAGAAGTTTTGTTCCTCGCATGAATTCACTGAAGATAATGTCTTGCTTATGTATCGTCATGAGATTGAATTTGAAGCTATGTCACTTATTTTTAAGTACGAAGTGCAAATTCTCGACGCATGCTCGCGGAAGGAATACAAACTGAAATTAAAAACCAAATAATTGCCGAGAGGACGCCATGTAACTTCATTGCGTCGCATAACTTGTGTAGGTAATTTTTCTTGGATACTTTTCTTCTTTCTACACCAAATGGGTAATTTTTGTTGGCAGAATTTTATTCTGTCATAAAAATCATTTTTTTGGTGACCAAAGCTGCAAAAGACCTCCACCGACGAATAGGTAAGTCGCTTTGCAACTCTATTACTTTAAAGAGATTTAGTTCATATAAATCTCGTTAAAAAAAACTATTTTCTTCAGTATAATTTTTTCGTTGTGAACTATTGCAATTTGAAAATATTTTACATTACATAGAACACATATTTAAAGTGCAAGTGTGTCTAGTTTTATTCTGTAAAATTTATGAATTGAAGATTATAAAAAAAATTAAATAAATGTTATTGTGTACTTTGTTTTTATGTGTCAATCTCAGTTAATATTTGGCTGAACATTTATGTATCAAGCATTATGAATTAAATGTTATAATATGCAAATTGTCAGGTTTGATAGTTCGTCTTTAAGGTTGCATGTTTTCATTCTCTTGTAAACAGTGTAGCTAGATTGTATGAAGTAAAAAAAAAAAAAAAACTATCTCTTGTAATTAGGAACATAGTGCTTCAGTATTATCTAAATGACGATATCTCTTTAAATATTTGTATTAGCAAAACGCTTTAAATTAGTTAAATGTGTATTAATTTATTTAACAAATAAATACATATATGTATTTAAAAGTGTCTTCATTTTTTTCGTTTTACGAGCCTGAATTTTACCAAAAGCAAAAAAAAAAAAAAAGACTTAATAAAATAATTTTGTATTTTTACACCATATTAAAGTATTTGACTTATAATCTATATGATACTTTGAATTATAATGTATATAATATTGCTTTTTCAAGGGGGGGGGGGCGCTTCATAGCATTTTATGGGTGCACCATCACTCTTATGGTGGGGGGGGGGGGTATTCTCGTATATATGAAATGGAATAATCATGTAATAGAGTTCAATGTTTTAATAAATAAAATATATAATGCATTTTGCGCACACTGTAAAAATAAAATCAGTAACCTATTTTGAGTAAGTATTTATATTTGTGATGAGCTGGAAAAGGGCAAGAACAGAAGAATCAACCCGAATGGTTCCAGCAGAGGGACTTGGTGTCATATTTAAATTCATCAATTTCTCTGTTGGTACTTTTCGGTACTCTTAGTTCGTCAGAGAAATTGACTTGAGGTGAACGAATTCCGGAACGCGAAGGGTAGGTAAGTCCTGTCAAATTTTATCCAAAGATAAAAGCTATCAAGTTTGATACAAGATATGTTTTTAAATTCTGCATTAAAAATACAATATGTTGATAGTTTTGTCTTGAAAATATTGAGAGAAAAATTGAAGTTTAAGATTGTTTAACAAACAATCCCTACTTTTCAGAAGGTACCCCCACTCCAATTTCCCGACGATTTTGTGATTAGGAATGAAACTAGTAGATTATTTCATAATTTTTCAAAAATTTATAACTGTGCATATGTTATGCTGTTAACCATGCTATTTGTCATTAGAAATTCCAAAAAAAAATCCACGAATGATTCTAAAATTGCTTGTGTTATTGCTCTTAGATATGAAAGAATTGAAACTGATATGGTATGCAATACTATAATAAAGAATTATATTTTAGAAAAAATCACGGAAAAAGGATTCCGAAATTCTCGGAAACGTTTTTGAAAATTGTTTGGAGAATTCCGAAATACTCGGAAACGTTTTCGAAACTTTCATGAACCACAGCTGCACAGAATACTCAGAAACATTTCTGGAAATTACGGAAAGAGGATTCCGAAATACTCAGAAACGTATCTGAAAATTACGGAAAGAGGATTCCGAAATACTCAGACACGTTTCTGGACATTACAGAAAGAGGATTCCGAAATACTCAGACACGTTTCCGGACATTACAGAAAGAGAATTCCGAAATACTCAGAAACGTTTTCGAAAATTTCATGAACCGCAGCTGCACGATATACTCAGAAACGTTTCCGAATTTTTTTTACAGTGCACACATTCATGCCTGCACAAAGACATTTGCCTACACACACATACACATACCCCCTCCCCACCCACATACACACACATTCATTTACACAACTACTCACACACGTATGCCTGCACACAGACACAAACACACATGCCTACACACACATACACATACCCCTACACACAACACACATACCCCCACAAACACACACGCCTACATACGCACGCTCGTGATTGCGAAAAATATAATTTGAATTCAAGATATCAAAATTCAAGGTTTTTTTTTTTTTTTTTTTTTTTTGAGGTATAAATTTACTGCCAGAAATGAAAAAAAATAATGCTTCAATGCAAGTATTATCATAAAATAAAATGTTCTTTTTTATGTAGCATAATTTTCAAAACAAAAGCTTGTTGATTTTGAAAAATATATGTTATCTTACCTATTTCACTTTGTCCCACATTCTTCTACTTGCATTTTTACAAAATTATAAAGTTACATTTTAAAAGAATATCGAAGTTATAAATAATTTGAGATTATAGAGACACTTTTTATCCCTTTACGGACGATAAAAATATTAAACTTTGGGACTCTTAGTAACAGAAATAAATAACATGTTAACATCAAATGAAATAAATCTGCTGATCTGCTGAATCGAATGAAATATTGCTGATAAAATGCCTTAGAAATAAACAAATCGTGAAGAAGTAAAACGCAAACATAGAACTTTTGAAACCATCTCAAATAAAAGACGACGTTTTTCCCTTAAATTCAGAGGATAATTTTATTCAAGTCATTTAAATTCATATTGAAAAAATAATGAACGCAAACTACTTTTAACGCCGTTTTTGTTTTGCGGTACATACAAAAGAAAATTGGGGGTGTTTGATTTTTATATTAACCCTGGTGATACCAAGCACAAGGTCTCGTCATTATGTGCCATTATCTATCAGTGGAATTTTAAAGCAATTTTGCTTTTACTTTAATATTACACTATTTGCTTTAAAAAAGGTACATGCCATACTAATTACGCAAATGCTTTTTTTAATACGGTGTCTGTTTTACTTTAAGCAAAATAAATTATGACTTTAGAATGTTTTATTACTTTTATTTTTGTGCATTTGCCTTTTGGTACTGTTTTCAAAAATAGTCAACAGGAGTTTTTTTAATTGATTTTTTAAAACACCATCTTTCTCTTTTACACGTTTTCTCTATTAAAAACTGAACGCTGCTTAAATTAAAACAATATTATATATTTATGTAAAAAATTCAGCATTAGAAACTTACAAAATATACCAAAAGTCATTTAAAGTTATGAGTAGGCATAGCTTTCGTCCTCACTACATAAGTTTATATCGCTAAACAAGTGCCAAAACAACAGGTTATCTTACTCTTCTGGGATGCAAAACGAATTATGTATCTTCCAGTTTAGAAGCACAAGGAATCATCATTCTAAGATAGAAAACATAAACATTTACGATTTGTGTCCTAAACAACTGTTGTCTACCATCAAAAACGGAAACGTTATCAACTATTCGTCTTAAGCGATATATTACTAAACATTATAGGTTGTAATGTTTTTTAAAAAATGCAATGTTTATGATATATAAAAAACCTAATCTCGCAATGCTAGCCTTTACCAGTTACAAGCGAGGAATACTTTCCTTGGGCATTTTCTTCTCGCAAAAAGCCCCACAGTAAAATTGCATCAGTAAGGGGAAATTCGTGAGAAGAATTTGATTTTCCTAAAACCTAAAGCAGTGTTCCTTTATGCCACTTAAATGTAAGACACCCTGAGGTAAAAAACATAAAATTTAGGGATTCTTGATGCTAAGGTTCTTCAATATCCACACAAAAATAGAGTAGTGCTTTGAAGTTTTATTTGTACCTATCAATTCGGAAAATAAATAAAAGGCCGAGATGAAAAATCTAGATGGAATGTTTGTGCATGGGATACCACTATGAAGCGAAAGCTGAAATTTATACATAAAGATATAGACGGTTAAAGATCTTTCATTTTTTGCAAACATTGCTCGAAGCTGTTTTTACATAAAATATTTTTTATGTTAAAGGCAATAAAGAAAAATGCTTTGAAATATTTAAGAAATCCAAATTTATCATATTCATAAATTTGTGTTTTGACTTAAGTAATTTGGCATACTTTATTAAATGTAAAAAATGTATATATGTATATTCCAATTCATTTTCTGTATTTCATGAAACTCTAAAAATAGGATACGGTTTCAAGCAATTCGGCAATCGGTTTCAAGCAATTTTTACGGTTTCGCGTTTCTTTAAAAAAGTGACTTTTTTAAAGAAATGTGAACGAATTTCAATATTTCTAAACATAAATTATTTTATAGTGCCTTGCTTAAAAAAATGTTGTAAAGGTAGATTTTACGAAAGACATACGATTAAAAAATCCTACATCCTAGTTTAAAAATGTTTTGTGTTTGAAACATGAAACTTACGAATTATTACAAGAATGTCGAAAAACGTATTTTTTATAATTTTTACTATCCCTTCACAGACGTATTAAAAAAATCTTTTGACTACAAGTTCCTGTGGTAGTCTTTTTTTCAATTTATTTAAAAAATTGAATATCATTATTTTATATGAAAGCTTGGTTACAAATCGAAAGTTAAAAATACAACGGCAAAATTTTTTTAAAAAAATATGAAAAATGGGGAGCTTTTTTTAAACAATAGTACGGTAATTACTTTCTATGATAGGAAGTATTAATTAAATTTTAATCTAAATTGATGACCAACACTACAAAACTTGGTTTGACCCTTAACTCCATAACAGTGGTAGCACCATTGTTGCCTACAATTTTTCGGATAAATTTAACTAATATTGTACTATTATTTAGTGTTTTTTATAAATAATCTGAAGTTGTTTATATGATAGGTAATAACTTTTTTTAATAGTTTTAAATTGAAAGTACAAAACTAAATTAGTAAATTATAATTCTTTATATTATTAACTATATACTCATGATTTCTTACACGTCATATAAAGTAGACCGTCCATTGAATGAAAACGTAAGCACAATTTCATTAAAAAAAAAAAAAAAACTAGTATTTAAAAAAAAAAATATGTTCAAGTCGTGACAATTAAAGCAAAAAATGTACTCTAAGTTTAACGAAGTTTCCTTCTTGCTCTTATTAAACCCTTGACTTAATAAAAATTCTCCTGTTTTTGGTTTCCTGGTTTTTATTTGTAAACAAATTATTTTTCAAGCATAATAATATTTATTATGTAAGTCCTGTTTATATTACAATATTAAAGATGCCTTCTAAAATTAGTTCAAGCAATAAATCTAAAACTTTCACTCTTCTGAAAATCAATATACTAGTGCAATAAAAGGCAGCATGGTGATTTTGTAATAACACTAAGTGCACCTCTGATCTTTCCTAGGTACAACACTTTTCACAGCTTCAAGGTTAGCTATGTGATCATGTACTGAAAACCTGTTAATCACCATTTCAAGGCTCATTTTAATATCATGCTACTGTAGCAAAAAACATACATTGTAACCTATTAAGTTCACTGTAGCCCATAATCTGTGTGTGTTGTTTTTATTATTATTATTCATTTATTTATTTACTTTTATTTATTTTTTTAAGCTATAAAACAGAAAACAAACAAGAATATTTTTTGATGCATACATTTTTATGAGAGTAAGTGTTCAACATACATTAACTCATGTTAACACGTGTACGTGCTCAAAAAGTGTTTTAATACGTGTTAAAAAAGTGAACATTTGTCGTGTATCTTTTTACTTTTCTTTTTTGAAATCTACCATCATTCACTACGTGCCATATTTAGAGTAAAAACTCATTACAGAATTACTTTAATTAAGCTTATAATGTCAATTTTTCACACACTACGTACTAAATTTGTAACACTTTTATTTTGAAGATATCTATTAAATAGCTTATACATAGTTCTTTTGTTTCTTTCCGTACGAATACTTCTTCCAAAGGTATAAATAGAACGACTTAATTTTTCATACTGATTTTTTCTCTGAAAGCCCTCATAAATCTTGCAAAAGGAAGCAAATGACCGGCAACATTTGATTTTCCTAGTTTGAGATCGATAAATAAATGAATGAAACATTTATCTTCGCTGTCCACCGTATCAAATAGGGCTGCTTTAATTCATCTGGCTGCATTCCAAACATTGCTATTCCGTACGTGTTCGTTGGTCAAAAAGAATGTTTATGTTGCCTCGGTTACGTCATTGTATGAACCAAAAATGTAGTAACAGTTAAATCACGCGTCAAAAATCGATTTTGCTTTAGATTCTTGTTTATTGACGGAGTTAGTGCCTTTTTAAGAGACACACAGATAACGCTGTTTTCAACGGCTTGCAAAAACTGTTTTTAGTTGTAACTAAATAGATAATGTGAAAGAGTGATATTAGAAACGCTACTCAAGTTGATGATTAAGGGTAAATAAGAAGGGTCATGCCTATATTAAATTTAAACATATTATGTTCCAAATAGTAATTCCTGCAGTGGTAATTTATAGCCATAGTTTTCTAACATCAGGAGCTTTTTTACTACTTTCTTTTTTACTACAAATTAACTATTTGTATTTTTAAAAAAAATATGTCAAACATCGATTTCTGAAGCGTACTCAAAAGAATTCTTTCGAGCTTGTGTGTTGTTAAGTATATATTTGCCTTAGTTTCGAAGATCACGCGCCTTAAGATTTTTACTCCTATGTCTTTAATAGAAGCTAAAGTTTCATAAAAAAAACTACTGTCGTGTATGTGTGGAAAATAGTTTTTAACACTGTTTTCAGAAATAAAAAGTTACACATCAAAGTATAACGTCTTAATAGAAAAAGAAATCTTTTTTAGTAGAAAAAAAAAAATATTTTTTTTCCTTAAAAACGGACTCCCGAAGCACAAAAATATGAGTCTGTAGTTTCTAAGGCTATTTTCCAAACTTCATTACATTTTATTAGAGAAATTGTCCTTAGCATCGAAAAACCATAATGAAGATTATAAGTTTAAATTTTACTTGGAGTGCGGAATGTATCAAGGTGTCTTCAAATGGTTTGTAAGATATTAATTTCATATACGTCACTTTATTAAGAGGGATGTTTTTTTATTGGTGATTTTGACACAAAAAGGTTTCAAAAGTACCAAAAATAATTAAAAAAAATGCAAAAATGTGATTTATATGGAGCATTATTGAAAGCAAAAGTTAAAGACCACTTTTGTAACATGCCAATCAATCTTTAGCCGTTAAAAACATCAGCTACATAATTTTTTTTGTAATTCTTTTTTCCCCTCTACTCTTGATTTTTTTGAACAATTATTTCTTGCTATCGAGCAGAAAGCAGAAACTACATTTCCGGAGTATGATATATTTAATAAACCCGCTACTTCTCAATCTATACTCGTTCACTTTAAACGGCATTTAATCAAGTAAAGAAATGCAACTCCAATAAACAGCCAAAGCTAAAATAGGAAATTAATACAAAAAAAAAAAACAAAAAAACATTACATAAATCTTGAACTCAGCGCTCGGAAATATTTTTACTAGTTATAATGTTGCTTACCCGTGGCTTTTCTATTTTTCTCCAATATACTAAAACACATAAAACGATCATAAGTTTACGATTTTTGCAGTTATTGCGTACCACGCTTGTGCAAGTTAAGCTCATTTTGTAGATCCATGGTGCGTGAAAATTTCTGCCAGAAACAAGCGCTCTAGCCATTTCATTTCAGTGCATTAGTTACGTTCGTTCCATTAATTTTGCGTTAAGAGTCAATTTGTGCCCTGCTCAAGAGCATAATAAAGTGTTAATAGACATGCGCAGTGGAATTCTTAAATCACTCATAAAGCTAAAACGCGTAAAGTCGTATTTTTTACTATTGACACCAATTTAATGTGTTTCGTGGCTATTTTTATTTCATTTACATTGCAAAAAACGGCCTTAATGTTATCGAATATTTCGTTGTAAATTATCGTTGAAACACAAAGTTCTATTGTATATTGCGTTTTGTTAATTAAACAGATATTTATACGTTTATTTTAAAAGATACCTTTACATTCCGTAAGTTACTTTAATCTTAACCGCCGTCTTTATCTATTCTACATGAATTCGTAATATTTATCACAATGTTCAGAAATTTATAAATAAATATTTTAACTTTGCTGCGGAACAATTTTATAAATGTTAATTGACTTATGCAGTGGATTTCCAAAACTGTTTAAAATGCTAAAATGTCATGCGTATTGTTTCAACATTGACCCCAAATAAACGCATTAACTATTACATACTTTTTGTTTCATAGCATGAAAAACGCTAATCATTGTGTGATGAAATACCGTTTTGTAAAACGTTAAATAAAAAATGTCCAAAATAAAGCATTTTCCTGTATGTCAAACGTTACCAAAAAATATTATCAAATTAGAATGCTATGGCTTAAGTTTCATTGTTAGTGACATCAGAACGTTACTCGATCAGTGAAGCCGCTAATATACATGAGGATAATTTTAGTAAATTTCCACATGGCAAGTAACGCTGGTTAAAACAACTTACTTCGCATTTGTAGATCTGCTGGAGAGGAAAATGTAAGAACAGTAAACTTTAAAAGACAAATAATTTTCACATTGTCAGCTTCAAACAATCATGGCAGCTACACAGTTGTTTCAAAACACGCGGAATATTCAGATTTTTTTCGATATGTTACCTAGTCTTCACTCAATCGCAGTTTAATTTCAAAAATTACCAAAAGTGTGGTAATCGACTCTGTTTCAAGTCACTTTTACCACAACTGATCCCTAATTCTATTGTTACGTTTTGTCATTCTTCTGGACTAGCTCTTTTTACATGAACCAACAACTAATTCAATGCGACTTTATAGCACGTGTGTATCTATTTGTTAGAAAATTGATCCCAGCCCCGTTTTTGACGATATTCTGCAATTTGAATGTTTGAAAATTAACTTCCGACGCATTAAGAAAATCCTTTCGCTGGTAAATATTTCAAAATTAATCACTGGAAAAAAAAATGTTTTACTGTCTGCCATTCATTGACTATAGAAATATGCATTTATATGTTTAAAGAATATTTTTTTAAATCTTTACAAAAGTTTATAAACCTATAAAACGTGTTACATTAAATACATGATTCGTTACTTATTTTCTTATAATCATCAAGGGGAAAAAAACTAAGCAACTGATTAAAACAAAAATCGATAACAACCTAAATTTAATGTAATTTTACATTAAAACTGCTTTCCCCAAAGTAATTTTATATTTATATACATATATCCACTTGCAAATTTGAAAGCAGTAAACAACTTTTAAAGATAAGTAAGTGAGAAAACATGTCATCTATTTCAAAATCATACTTTACCGCCGCCAAAGCGGGAACGGACATTTTGCCCCTAATAAATCAATTCACCCGTATAACTATGAATCATGGTCCCAAGGGACTACTTGGATCTTCAACGACTGTTGTAGTATCTGTCTGGGAAGCTGCTTTAAAGAAGCACAGTAACTTATTCATCACTCGCGCAAAAATTCGTAAGTATCTGTTACGCTGCCGGGTTCTGATATAACCCAGAACTAACAGTGACAGACTGCCAGGGGATCATTAGGGACCTTACCTATAGAGTGACAGATGCTCTGTCATAATCCATCAAGTGCCTTGGCAAAGTGACGCCAAAGCATTGGTCCTTGTTTGCAGTTCTTGACATATTCCAATCTCTTCCGTTTTAGATATATCGATGCACTTCTCCTCCCCGTATTGTTTTGAAATTTGTGACACCATTTCATCATTTACACTTGATAAGATTCAGATTTAAAGGTCTTTTGGAATCAGACATTTGTTTTACAGTGGTATTTTTCATTGAAAAGGAAGTCTTTATCTTTGAAAGTATAGTGTAATAATAATATACAGGCGTCCCTCGTATAACACGGTTAATGCGTTTAATGTAGTATCGAAACCGTGTTATACGAGATTTTTTTCCCCAAAAAACTTTTTAACTTACATTTTAGTCTAATTAATCATGTAAATAGTAAAAATCACGTCAATATCTATCGTGTTGTATCAAAACCGTGTTTCGTGCTGTATTGAAACCATGTTATACTATTGTCAAAATGTAATTTTGTATCTTTTCTTGTTATTTAAGGTTATTTGTTAACATATGAAGGGCTACGGCGAAGAACGATCAAAGTCTATTTTTCTTAAAAACTCTGGTTAACCAATGGGAACACGTAGATCATTACAGTCAGTATTTAAGAGAAATATTATTCAGGCAAGAATCATCATAGTGAGTGAGTTTTAACGGGGAAGAACGAGACTAACTCGGAAAAGATTCGAGGTTTCAAGCTTAAAAACGCACTGAGGAAAATTTGTGCATGGTGGACTACGATCATTCTTCCCCGTGACACTTCATATTGCTTCATTCGTTGTTTAAATGTTTTTAACTTTTACATGTTTTTTTATTAGTTATTTTAAACTACTGATGTTTAATCCTTTCTCCCCAAAACATGTTTACTTTTATCATATCATGACTTTATATTTATGTATAAAATTTAAATTAAAAAATCGTTTGGCGCAGTATAGCTCTCAAGGGCTTTGCGCCATTAAAAATAAATAAACCATCCAACCAAAACCAACCATGTTATACGACATATAGAAATAATGTAAATCAAGGGATTTGTACCGTGTTATATCGAAACCAAGTTTCATAGAAACAAGTAAAACTTATTAGTTATCAAACATTAATAGAATGTTTTAAGCAGAAATGAAATTCCATCCTTTTTAAAAATAACATTCGTGTGATATCAAAACCATATAGTATTAAATTCAAGTTTCGTGCCATGTAATCTCGAAACCGTGTTAAAATAACCGCAAATTTGGTACCGTGTAATATCAAAACCGTGTTCTACGTGTACCGTGTTATACGAGGGACGCCTGTACGTGAAAAAGGGAACTTGAGTGTAATTATTTTAGTTGATTGTATAAAGAGTACATTTAAAGATGTCATAATACATTGAAGAAATACATTGTCACTCAGAATTCATGATCCTTTATAGTAAAAAGCTTAATATATTTTTGAAAATCGTCGCAAATTGCTAAAACTGGCAAACATTACATTTTTGCGGATCACGATACCAATAGTTTATATTTAGCGTCCTAAACAAAAGAGTCGCGTGTGAGTTACTTGTTATCATCTACATCTACTAGTACGTATAACACCCAGCTTAGACTTATAGCTAAACTTTTAAATTCCTACTATTTTAGTTTGATATTTTGTCTTAGATGATATTAAAACGTTAAATTTCTTTACTGTTATCAAGTATTTTATATGCAATTCAATCCAAATTAGATTAAACATTAGAGTATGTATTTTAATTAGAACAAATATAAATTGATTAGAAATTTAAAATATTATGCTACCCGATTGTGTTTATTCTTTGTGTGTACGCGTTTTAAACGTGTCAGTTTACTGACACTATAGAAAGCTAAACATGTGATAACTTGAACAAAAATATCTAAAAATGTTTTGCAATATAAAAAAGCAGTGCGAGCGATAGTTTCACTTTTTACTCAAATGTCTTAGTTCATGCTTCCTGCCAATAGCTTCCAAAATTCAGTGTCAAAGTTCTAATCGGAAAACATAAAATAAGCAGATAGGTAATTCTGAAAAAAGTATTTTTTGTTCATTTTCCAGATAAGCTATATTTTATTCATAATATACGTACAGTTGGATACAATATTTAGAATAAATTGTCATTTCTTCTTACAAATGTAAGTCATGTTTCTTCTGAAAAAGTTGAAAAATATCCTTGTAGAGGAAAAGATCAACATTCACTATTATTAGAATTTGCACCAGTTAGCTATGCGAGCAAGTTTTAAAATTGTATTTTTGATTTCATTAATAATGCTCTGAATATGTCAACTTCTGAGCCAACAAAACACAATTTACGGTAAATTTACTTTTCTGCATCCATTTGAAGAAAAGTGCGGCTGAAGGCCATCGAATGCTGCAAGATGCTTACGGGGAACATATTTCAGCGATTTCCACATGTGAGTTTTGGTATAGACGTTTTAGAAATGGTGATTTTAGTACCAATGATACCAAGAGCACGATGGACTGCCACAAAAGTTGGAAGAGGCCGAATTGGAGGCTATATTAGACAAAGACTGGTGCCAAGCAACTTTACCGAACTCAATTGATGCGTTTGAGCCGAGCACTGCGGGGGAAACGGTCACAATATAAGGAAAGACACGACAAGGTAATTTCGCAACATGAGAACGCTCGGCCACATTGTGCGCCGCAGGTCAAAACATACCTGGATACCTTGAAATGGACAATCCTACCCCATCCGCTATATAGCCTAGACATTGCCACTTCCAACTACTATTTGGTTTCATCGATGACTCATGCCCGTAAGGATCAGCACTTCTGCTCCTTTGAAGAAGTCCAAAATTGGATTGATTCGTTGATTGCATCAAAAGACGCGTCGGATTTTTCGAGGAGGCATCCGAAAATTGCCAGAAAGATAGGAAAGGGCCAACGATGGACAATACTTCAAAAACTGAACATGAAATCATTTTTTTTTCACAATAAAGTGTCAAACTTGAAAAAAGAATCCTTTAAAACTTATTTGTACACCAGATACTATGCAAAGAAGTTATTGCAACATTTTCTATTTAGCTGTAAATTTTGAGATATTTCAGACTATTACATTAATTCGTATTGTAATAGGGTATAAAGGGGAAGATATTTTTAAAAGCATGTGCTTCAAGGCATGCGATTTCATTAAATATTATTTTAATAAAAAGAAATGCTATACACCAAGTGCACTTTAAAAAAATATATTATTCACAACAGTAACATAACTGTTTGTTTTTGTTCTTATCAAACTGTTACAGAATTTAGAAAACATTCTTCAAAAAACCTCCCACCAATGATTTGAAGATATAAATATGCTTTTCACATTCTCAATTACTATTTTTACAAGCAAGTTTTACCAAATGAAACAATTCCTCACTACTTATTTGTTAGCAGGTGAGCTGCTTCCATAAGCAGCACACGTCGTACCCAAATTGTAAAACAAAAAGAAAAACAAAGCAAAAAAAAAAAAAAAAAAACATTGTCACTCATTTATTTCCAAGGAATCTAGCGGCGCAGGTTCTTGTAATTGCACCAAAGACCCAATTTGTAATTGAATTATTTTCGTAGTAAACTTTTAGGTGTTACCTAAAGACTCTTCGGTTGCTTAAAATATGCTGACTGCGACCAAAAAATACAAGAGCAAAAAAACAAGAACCGCACTCTTGGGTATCTGGAAGAAGCCACTTGAAACGCATTTCACTTTGCTCGGTAAAACGTGATTGGCTAAAACGCTTCTAAAGCAAAGAAACGAAAGCATTCCACGGTTCCATTCATTTTCGAGACACCAGGTAACGGCTGAAATTTTGTTGCTAGCCAGGGACAATTGCCGTTAAAAACTAATTTGTTGAGTGCTAGGAGAAGCAGTGTTCTTAGCATTGGGCTCACGCCTTCTGGAACGAAAATTTATTCCAACCGAATCTCCATTTCATGCTGGAGAAAGCAAAAAGAAAAAAAAAAGTCTTCCGATTCAGAGTTGTATCTCTTTTTTTTTATATTCCGTAAATATACTGAGCGTGTGGGGGAGAGTGAATTAAATCACGAATGGTACTTTAGTTACATATCGGAAGGGAAGCCGGAGAAGCGGCTTCGGATGTCCTAAATGGAGGAGAGAGCTTTTTATTTCCCTTGGTATAGATTTTCAAGGCTGCATTTTAAAAGAGTATTGAAATGTAGTATCGAAAGCCTGATGGTAAATATTGATATTCATTGGATATTTTTCGGCACTAAATACATAAACAATGAAGTTATGAACAAATATATTTTTTAAATGAAATAAAAAAAGAAAAGGAAACCAAAAACCATGAAGTGCAATACACTTCTTTGTATTAAAGAAAGCTATAACATATAAATGAAACAATTTTCAAGAAAGAGTAGGAATTAAAATACTAGAAATAATTATTTAAAACACCCAAGGAAAACACAGGAGCTTAAATACTGAATTGAAGTATATTATTGTATCACCTTTAACTCAGTTGCAAAATCTAACACATTTCAGACACATATATTTATTTTTATTATGATAGAAAATTAAACACATACACATAAAAATAGTTATTTACACATTATTTTTCACCAAATAAATTTAAGTTCTTATTTTACCAAAAAGACTTTAAGACTTAAAAAATGTGTTTTTAATCTCCTTTCTCATATTTTTCAAAACTCTTGCAGTATAATTACTGTTAATGAGTAATTAATTTATTTACTTCTTTTACAGAAACTTGATCTGCTAACAATGCGTTTTCCTTCACAGATGTTTTAAATTATACAGAGTGTTTACTAGGAACCGTATTATTTTGTGTAGGGTAGTACTTGGCGAGTAGACGGGTGATGGCGGCTGGGAAGGATATATTCTGTTAAAGGAAGTTGGAAGTTTCAGTTACAATCAAGATGTGGGACTTTAAGCACATCTGTTTTGTTAGGAGGTGATTTTACTCCCAACATTGAGTCGGTAACTTAAACTAATGTGTGCACAACGTTATCATTAATTTAAAAAAGCCTCTAAGTCAAGCGAGACCTGTTCGTTTTCCTGAGAACCTCGATCATTTGCGCGTCGCTACGTTAGAGAGCCCCAAACGTTTTCTAAGGAAGCGAACGTCAACCCTCTGTATGTCTGTCTCTATGGTAAGAAACATTTTAACTGAATACATTAAATCTCATCCTTATAATCTTGCGATATATCAACAGCTGAACCCTGCTGATTACATACACCGTTTACAATTTTGTCAGCGAATGATGGCAATCTTGGAAGAAAACGAATGCGCAGTTTTACTAATGAGCGACGAGGGTCGATTTCATTTGGATGGCTATGTAATAAAAAAAGTAGTGCAGATTTTGGTGTCTTCAAAATCCAAAAATATTACAAGATATACTGTACCCGAGTGACAGTGTGGTGTTCAGTAGGTGAAAAGGGGGTATATTGGGGGATATATATATATATATATATATATATATATATATATATATATATATATATATATATATATATATATTTATTTATTTATTTATTTATTTTTCCTGAGAACGATAACGGTGAGGCAGTTACTGTTAACGCAGACAACTAGCTGGAAATTTTATTGTTTTTTTTTTCTGCACTTTGCCATTTTCGCATTGTAATGAGAATTACGTGGATCTAACAAGATGGGGCTACGGCCCACACTGCTCGAATTTCAATGGGATGTGTCTGACGAGCGTCCCTTGGAAAAGTAATCTCTCGTTTTGGAGATGTTGTTTGACCCCCACGGTACCCAAAACTGACGATTCTGGACTTATTTCTTTGGACTTTCTTAAAATTACATGGTTACGCTGAAAAAACCACGCGCATTGCCAGAGTTTAAAGAAGACATCTGCAGAGAAATCCATTCCACGAACAATGTTACAAGATTCAATGCGTAACTTTAGGGAACGTCTAGAAGCATGTGTTCAATTGGAAAGACGCCACCTACCAAATGTTATGCTTGTTACTCAATTTTTTGTAAATAATTCCGAATATTTTCAAGTTTGTAATATACATTGTTTAAAAAAATAGTCGTTCATTTTTTTAATGCGTGTTTTTTAAACTTTGCGGTACCATGCAAACACCCTAATTAAACACCATTATATTTTTGTAAATAAAGCACTTACTCCAAATGTATATGCCCGGGGTAAGCGGGGAAACTTCCGGTTCGATTTTGATGGAACTTTCAGTTTTTGTTAGTTCGTGCTGTAAAAGCTAATTGACCGTTTCGAAAAAATCGATGATTAGTTCGGTTTTTTTTTTTTTCGAAAGGTAATTTACGACTAAACGGGATATTTCTACTTAAATAATAATCGGGTTATCTCAATTTTGTTTTTATTGGAAAGGTGGCAAAAAACCCCTAGATTTCTTACCTACGGTTCAAATGAGCGGAGGGATCAACTTAACGAGGAAAACATTTTTGATAAAATAAAATCAATTTTAAATTCAACATTTTATCGTTGTCATTTGTGCTCAAATGTGGACTAAGAAAATTCTTCAACTGTATTTAGGTTTCTGCAACAATGGGGGACTCAAAATTATCCTCTTTTGATTATTTCTTCTATTTTTTTCTTTTCTATTTAATGTTTGTTGCAGCTGGAGACGTTCACTAAAAATGTTATTAACCAGGATAAAAGGTATGTAATCATTCTTAATAAGGGAAAATCAATTTTAAATTTGACATTTGAACTCATCTGCGCATGATCCTTTATGGACTGAATTCAGTTGAATAAATGCTATTTTTACTCAAGTGTGAACAAAAAAAAAACTTTAACTCTTTTTATGCCTCTCTGATAATGAAAGAATTAAAGATTTGCCCATTTTGACTTCTCTGTTATATAAAATCTCATTAATTGTTTTTGTGCAGCCTAGACTCTATAAATAGCTTAAAATTTTATTTTGAATTTAAGATTAAAATGTTCATTATTGTTGTATTTAATATGATCGGGATTAAGGCTTAACTGTTTTCACGTTAAATAGGTTTGATTTAAGCTAATGTGGATTTTCAAGCACTGGCGTTCGTAATCTAAAGGGGAGTTTAAAAAAAATATTGTCCTTTTTTTAAAAAGGAATTTTAAAGTGATGTTTTTTAAAGTGGTGTTTTTTTCAATCGTAATGCTTTTCTTTTTCTTGATATAATGTTGATGCTACTTCGATTTTTTTCTTTATTCTGAATGTCGTTTTCGAACTCTTTCAACATACACATGTGCACAGGTAGATATTTTTTAAGCGACAATTGACGGTATCGAAAACCGGTTCGCCTTACTCTATCGGGGTTTATAGAGACCGATTTTCGTAGTCCAAAGGGGACATCCAAGATTTTTTTTTTCTAGAGGCGTTTTTTTTTTTTTTTTTTTTTTTTTTTTGGACCATTGTCCCCATTCTAATTTAGATTTTTCAGGAATTTTTGTTTTTAATCAGAAGAAAGTTTAACCGTTAATTTATTTAGGAGTTATACGCTAAACAGTTTTTTTTTTTTTGCCAGAATGATACCGGTTTAGCATCGATATTTTTTTGGAATTCCCCGTATTGATAATTTGATCCTTTTTCCAACTAAATTTTATAGGTTCTGTTGACAATATTGAAAGACTGATGTATTTTTTAAAATGACACAACTTCGGTTATATTTCCGCTTATTTATTCAGGTATTGTTAAGTATGAGTGACACGTTCCTTTCTCCGTCAAGAAACTGTAACAAGTGGGTCAACCCACCCTTATGGACAACATTTTGATAGGGACTTTTAATGGCAATGCTGACTTTTAGATTTGTTGTTCTCATTATTTGAGGCAAGGCTTCGTAGTATAAGGAAAAAAGGCCGACTCTCCAACTCCTGTATTTTGAAATGTCCGACTCCGATGCCAACACAGATTCCGACTTTTTCTTTCAATTTTCCCCCCATAGGAAGAGGGAAAAATCCCTAAACAGTGATTGAAATATTAGTTACTTTTAATAAATTTTCGCGTCGTGTTTTATTGCCAACCTAAGATGCATGCAACGTCGGAAATTCAATTTGAAAATAAATTTTTCAAAAGTTGCAATTTTTAAAGCGTGATTTCTCAAAAAACTATTTTTTAAATGAGGAAGGTTATTTTGCTCTCCTTTTAACATTTAACAAATTAATTTTGATCAAATCGTTTGAATTCAATTTTTGAAAGTTGTAACTTTAAAGAAAGATGCTTTCTTGCAAAGCTCCAGCAGATCACCATCTGAATGGGGAGTTGACACCAAAAGTTAAATTAATAGTTTATAAAAAATATAAATACGTTAATTCTTAAATATTCTTACATTTATTCTTCTCTTAATTTTGAACTTAAATTTAATTAGATGCTTCAGAATAAATATTAATATAACGATTCTAAGATTAACTTCGATTGAACATTGTAATCAAGAAATGATATACTGATTTTATTTTCACACGGTTTAATGAGGAAATAATCTTTGAAATCTTTCAAAGTAGCAACTTCTGAATTGAAAAGCTTCTAGGTCGTTAGCGTTTGTCCTTCCCCATGCAATGACGAAACCTCAACTGCTTAGAAGCTTTATAATTGCATCTGTGCGCCGTTTTTTTTTTTTTTTTTTTTTTTTTAATTTCAATCTGCAAAACGAATTACGTTAACCACGATAAGTTTTGGTGTGATATAATAAACGTCCTCGCGACCAAAGTTCTTTCGACATAGTCAAAGTCTGTTTGTTAAACAAGTGGTAAGGGAGACATCGCGAAAGCCTTTTTGAGTTGGATACTTACAAAACGTTTTAGAAATACTACGCGACAACATTTTGAAACTTATTTTCACCAAAAAAGTTTTAATATATTCATAGAAAAAAGAAAATTCAGTATCACTTTAGCTCTAGGTACATAATGGTTTGAAATTTGCTCGTTTTTGAAACAAAATTTGACTGACTCGCTTAAGAACTTTAATGCACCTAGTTCTATTTTGAATGCGGATGGACTAATTAAAATGAGCTCAATTATTAAAAGCTGTAACATAGCAGTTTTTATAAAATTAACAGTTAAAATTGTTTATTTAACAGAAATATTTTGACAATGAATAAGTTATTAAAAACTTGTAAATCAGACATATATTTAAACATTCATTTGTTACAAACGAATATTATAGCCTAAAATTAAATTTCAACTTCATCATTAGTAGGGGAATGTGGGGCAAAGTGAAATGGGGAAATATTTACTCCGCTTTTAGCGCCACCTGTCTCGTAATATTTTAATCGTAAAACATGTAGTCTACTCCCGTAAATAAAAAATCCTGAAAATCAAAAATGTGATAATGCAAGACATTTTCAAAAATTCATTCTTACATCGTACTATTTTGCTGTAAGTCAAAAAATATTCATTTTATTATTAAATGATAAAGTTCTTGTTGTCCACAATTGAAATATAAGTTGGCATTCTAATATTCGCTGCAGTATTTATTTATTTAATATTAAGGCTTGTTTGAATGTTAAATGTTTTTTACAATTTGTACAGTGCATGTGACAAAGTGAAATAGTTCATAATGTTCACTTATTAAATCCCTTAACAAATTTTCTTTATTTAATAATTGTCTTATGAATTCCTTTTTTCACTGAGTAACTTATTTATTAACTATTTTATTCACACATATTTTCTCATATATAATTGGATTCACTATTTTTTTTATTCATTTAGTGTTTCATTTATCTTTTATTTATTCATTTATTCCTTTAATTACTCAATTATTTTATCAGTGATAGTTTTAATAATTAAAAAAAAAATATTTCATTAATCTTTTTTTTTCACTTTGTCTTATGAAAGTTTACCAACAAAGAATAATGTTTTTATGTAAGCTTAATTACAAAATGTATTCTTCTTTATTTGTGTACCGTAATTTTCAAAGCAATCTCTTATATTTGTTCACTTTGAAAAAGGTAATTTTCTTAACTATTTAAATTTGCATCACTTTCTCCTACATAAAAATGGATAACATTTAAAAACTCCGGGATAAGTTCGACTTTTTTGTATTAAAGTTACAGTAATTTTCTTTTTCAACGAAAAAGCAATTTGAAAAGATTGAAACTATCACTCTGTTCGGAAAATCAAATAACCGCAAAAATTGAGACACAACGTTTTCTTCACATTTGAAAACATTGTTAAAATGTAAAGCGAGATCGGAGACACGGTTTTACTTTAAATCAAAAGTGTGACATCGCAAAAGAGTCGTTTATCCAGCAGAGACAGTAAGCCATCAAAGAATCTTGGAGCGGCTGGTGACAACTAAATTTGAGAAAATCCAGAATTTTTCGAATGGTCGGAACGATTTGAAAGGAAGCTTTCAATGCGGCACGAGGGTCTGAAATCGCTGCTCCGTTACCCTTGCGATTTCTTTTATGACCACAGCATGTCGACACTTGCAGCGATCCCCCCAATCCTCAGAGTGCTACAATTCGTCTGCGCTCAAATGTGCGAAGTGACAAAGTGCAATCAGTGAGCTGATTTCCAGTTCCTTGTTCCAACTCGTTTAAACGGAATGTCGCGGAAGGGAATAGTTTTTGCAATCACAAGGGATAGTTAAAACAAATTGTATTTCTACGTGAATTTTTGTAAAGCTTGGTATTTTTCCCTCTATTCTATTATATTGAAAAGTGTTTCCTGTACACATTTTTTAAATAAAGAAATTTGTTTTTCCTAGTACGAGTCCTAGCTCCCTCCCCCCCCCCCTAAACGCGAAAAAAAAAAAAAAAAAAACACTTGCGCTTTTTAAACATGAATATCCGGCAACTTTCAGAAACTTTTTTTTAAAGTTTAAATTAAAAGACAAGTATAAATTACGGAATGCATTATTTTGAATGTCGCCCTAAACACCACCACCTACTATAGGAATCGAATATAAAATATACTTAAAAATATATTCAAGCATTAATTAAGAAATGCAGAGAAATAACAAAATGATATGTATATTTTCAGAAGTAGTTCACTTAGCGTGGAGTTTTTATCGATAATCAGTTCAATTTATTTATGACATTCAACTCCTTTATTGCGTCAAAAAAAATCTTGTTTTAAATATACGTGTTTGACAAGAGATTATTGCATTTTCAATGGTTATGGATACTAAAATTAATGTATTCATTCGCCATGGTAACTTTCGATATTAAAATGCACGTGCACAAAATCCTTCAATTAGGCGAACACACCGATTTTCGAAAATAATCGATTTTGAGATTTTGAGAAACTTAGAGAACATCATTGCTTTTTCTAAATCCGCAATTATTTTCGTTTAAAATGATGAATTATTGAGGAAAAAAGAAGAAACTTATTAAACTTGAATGCACTGCTTATAACTGATATTCACTTTTTCTTTCTTGATTTTATCATTTACTCTACATATCCGAAACTTTGTAAAAATGGTAATTCAATATATTACTGTCATATAAACCTAGAAAAGTTAATGTACATGCAATATGTGGTTTTGAAATTATGATCAATTCAACTTAGGGGGGGGGGGGTGAAAGTACGTGTTTCGTTGGAATTTTTCAGACATTTACCCAAAAAACCTGTTTTTAGTAAGTTATTTATAAATTGGAGGGTCATATCACCCTGGTATCTAACGAAGAGATTGACTCAAGAAGTTTTTTAAATTAGGAAAAATGAATGTACTGGAAAGTAAAAGAAATGGTAGTTTTTGATAAAAAAAATATGACTTTTTTATTAAAAAAAAACCTATAAATTTTGTTTCAACAAAATAAGTAGTCAAAATGTGTTATTTATGTCACTTTTAATAATAGTATAAAGTTTTAGAAAGGTGCAATAAATATTGAAGAAAAACATATTTAGAGTATTCGCTTACCTTAATGAGATATGCAAGCCTGGCATTATACCGGAACAACGTCTCTGTAGCTTTAACTTTTAGCAGACGTGGAACTAGGTAAATAGAATGCTTGGAAAATTACGGAAGCAATGTCGAAAAATAGCGTACGGGTGGTAAATTTTTGTGCAATAAATTTCTTTGCTTTTTGTGCACTTGTTCTTTTTTTTTTAAATTTCAAAATGGAACTTACTTTACGAATGACCCTTTTATACCAATATATCACCGATGGAAGATCATACCGTAATCAAACATAACTTTTAGTGTCTAAGGTGAATCTATGGCTTATTCTATTTGTTGAATGATAGTTTCCTCAGAATAGGGAATCCTAATCACAAGCAATTGCAAAATGAAATTAGTATATGTTTTGAATATTAAGTCCTAAACCTAATCTTACACTACGCATTAAACGAAATTCAAATTACTGAACAGCACCTTTGTGGGACTTGCAAACTCCTTTATTTCCAGAGTTACTTTTTATTTCGATTATTTTCACTGAGTTAACCAGGATAATCACTGTAAGATTGATTTTTGGAACAAAACATAGGAAAATGTATTGCTTTAAAATTAACAGTTCAATGTCTTTACAGCAATTATGCGACTTTCCAGTGCTACCCCTAAAAATATGTACACAAAAGATTAATTCTTTTGTTGAAAACGCACCAGTAAATTAAATGCCTGAAGTGGAAAAAACACTACTAGAATCAATATATATTATAGGTAATAATTCGCAAGATACAATATTATTATGTCTTCTGATATTTAAGCACGAACGATTTTTCCCAGAAATGCTGCTTTAAACTCATATAAGTTACTACGAGGCATTTCCATAGCGGCAATGCCTTATATGGCGACCACTAATCCTACATTTTATAAAAATATATTCTTTTAAATTGTAAAAATACGGGATTCAATTCAAAATGAGCTGAATTAGTCTAGCTTTCTCAAATGGACTAACTATGCTGCAAGTATAGCTTTGTAATTCCTACGTTGCCAAATCCAATGTTTACTATAACAATTTCAGTCCTGGTAGAATAATCTAAATAGGTCCACTCAATGACTAATTCCAACAGATACCTCAATTCAGTAATTACATGTCTCGCAAAATTAGCCTTGCTATGAACTAGCTTTCACTTAGAGTTTACGTTTCATTTCAGGTAATGTTAGCTCACACCATGAGACGAAAAACCGACAATTTTATTCTTGATAAATCATTTCTACGATTCAATTGCATCAATATGTTAGACTGTGTCATTTTTACTGCGACACTACAAGGAAATGCTTTTACAACGCAACAGTTTCAGTTGAATAATTCGGTATTATCTGTTATTAATTCTGGCAATTTTAAAAGGTATGATACCAGTCGTATGCAGTTAATCAAAATCATTTGTTTTTTTAAATGTTATGTTAAATTCTCAGAAAAAGGACTCTACAACAACGTTTTAGCTAAAACTTCGTTGGTAAGAAAAAACTACATACTCTTTAAACTTAACCCGTAACCGGTGAGATGGGGTGTCTTACACACTAGAAAAACTGGAATTTTTGCCAGTAAATGTTATGACAACTATAGCATTATGTTTCTATATATGTCACTTATGTACTGGTTCAGTTGCATTGGTATCAATAAATATTGGTATATCATTGGACATTTTCCTACTTCAATTTCCTTAAATTCATAGAGTGCACAAAAAATTTGCTTGCGAGGCTACATTAAGTCTACCTTACCACTGACGTTACAAAACAAAAGTTATCACTCCGCAAAATTGGGGTTAAATAAAATACATTAAAAACTAAGGCAGCAAAATCGGCACTGTTACGCTTAATAACAATAAAAATATGAATTTAAAAAATATCTCATGCAACAAGAAGATACACACACATATATATATATATATATATTCTACGACGACGTGTAAGGGACTGGGTGGGAGGGGGGAGCAGGAAGTCAAAGGAAGCAAGTTTTTTTTGCAGATTTCTGTACAAAATCACTTTTATTTTTAAGGGTAAGTATAAAATATTAAAACCATCATTAAAACGTTTTTCCTAGAAGTTATTGGAGGGGCAACCCGGTTTACCATTTTCGTCTCCACTTGTATTGCTTCCGTCTGTTGTTATATTTATCTACTTTATGACATTTAAAAAAATAAGCGGTTGACATATGTTACATAGTGTAATTTAAAATATTAAAAAAAATATTTTGCAATTTATAGCAGAACACTAAGACAAAGAAATATAACTATTTTAACATTTTAACTAGTTTTATCTACCGCTAAAAAAGCAAAATTTTACTTTTTGTGATAACTCTTGCTCTTAAACAATCAAAATAAAATAATTCATAAAAATTAGTAACAAATAATCCTTCTTCCAGCAAGTACTACATGCAAGTTAAAGAGGAAGTCTAAAATTGTATGGAAATATTAGAAAAATAGTGCGACACTTCCTTATTTTATGACGCCTGCAATAAATCGACAACACTTTTTACAACATAATGGGATTTTACAGTTCTTTCCAAAATTAGGAAAATCATTTCTTGAAATATTACTGAAGAATCGCAACTGGGAAGTTAGAAACAATTAGAATATACTATATTTAAACTCCAATGATTTAATGAAGCACTGAAATATTACTTAAAAAATATTTAAATTTACCTCGATGGTCGAGCCATAGAAACACTTGCACCGTATACCGTCGGTTGTGGGTTCGGTACACTGAGTATCCTTCTCTTTGTGATATTAAAGCCATTCTGACCTGAGCCATGTGTGAAGTGTAGAAAAATTGCCTGTATTTAGGGGGGGAACTGAACATATTTTACTTTTCCTCTAATACAAGGAAAAGTAAAATATGTTTAGTTTTTTAGGGGGGAATTAAACTTTAGCCAAACAAACAATACTGAAATTGTTTATTTTAGTATAATTTCTTACTGAAAGGAGAGTAGTTGGAATTAAATTTGCTAATGAAGGAGGCATACAGATCTTGCGAGGTAATAACTGTATTAAAATAATAATAATAAAATAAAATATATGGAAAACAATTATAAATTACAAAAAGAAAATCCCTAATGTTTGAAAACACAGCCTAAAGAAAAATTTTGAAAAAAAAATCAAAATTCGAATTTTACAATACAATTGTATTAGTGATATAAACAAAGGTTTTTTTTCAGGTAAAAATATAAAAATTTTAATTTTTCATTACTGCAAATACTGTTAGCACTCAAATCAATAGAAAAAAAGTATAAAAAATGGAGTCTGTAAATATACTTAGTTTCTTGTTTTGCTGAATTTTTTGAGCGATACTTTCTTTCGGTCGAAAAATAAAATAGATGAATTATTGAAATAACTTATTAGTTTTTAATTTAGCACTTGCAACTTGTAGTCACCTGAACGGTCAAAACTACTGCGTATTCTTACGATAAACTCTTCAGAGTGTTATGTACAATAATTGCTTTTAAAATGTTGCAAGCGAAGAAAAAAATCTGTAGCTTGCTTCGCAGAATTGTATTTTTTTCTTCAAAATCAACACTTGATCGCCCTATATCATGTATAAAAATTAACAAATAAGTACATAGCATAAATGAAATAAATACATCATTAAAATAATGTAATGCGTAAAAGTCATATTTTCAAAATAATCGGGAATAGCAACATGGCTAATTTTTATTCTACAATTACGCGTGTAATTAGTGGAACTATTATTAGTCCCGTTCTAGGCGAGAAAAATTAGTTAAAAATTAATATAAATATATGTGTCCTTTAAATTATAAATATGTTTGCAGAAAAAAGTGATTTTTCACAAACACCATACACGTATGGCTAAGCTACACTTGACAATCGAAAGAGTTGAAATAAATAAGTGTAGATTATTTAGCAACATAAAACCAAGGGAAAAGAAACTGTCATAATTTAAGCAACGGTTGAAAAGAAAAGCCGTTTCTTTCAACGAAAACATTTTCGCTTTATTTACAACTATGGGCACATTTTAAGATAACCATAAAATAAAGTTGCTGCTAATCCTCTTTAAATCATTAGAGTCGTTACTTTTTTTGCAGCATAAACGACTTCTACAAGACTTTATCGATGCATGTAGATAAATCTACAAGCCATTAAAAAATCTATGACGCGTAATTGCAGGTTAATGAACTTTATTTTTTTCATTCCTTCATTTTTTCTAAGCAATAAAGTAATCCTTTGATCTTTCTTTATTTTAAAATGACTCTAAACGACAAAGAGTATTTCTTTGCATATAAGTTTCAATGTTTCATTTTTTTTTTCGTTTTGTTTTTTTTAACCGTAGTTGTCGTCTATACATCTGATTTTTTTTTTCAATTTCGAACGCATAAAAATATGAAGGGGTGGGGGCAGCGTGATAAGTTTGGATTTTTCAGAAATGTGAAAGTAGTTAACACAGTGTTGACCAAACTATTAGACTAAAGATTTTTTTTTTTGTACACTATTTGTACTAAAATACTATTTATTTTATTGTTAAAGCACAGTACATACTGTTCACTGAGTATTACGTCATTTTAGCATAATTTAATGTTTGCAGGTGGAAGCGCTGTCTGCTTTGTTTGTGTTCTTTGTTTATCTACCTACCAGGAACATAACCTCAATCAGCTTAAACAGTTCACTAGTTCTTTTTATTAGTGTGTTCTGTTATATTTAAAGTTAGTTTTAAGTAATTAGTGAGTATGTGTATGTGGGTATATATAATAGTAAATATAAACATTTTTTACCTCCTTTTTTAAAAGTTAAGAAGTAGTGTAAACCTTGTGAAAAGTACGCCAAAAAGACTTAAAATGCTCATCAAGAACAAGGGAATGCATACTAAATATTAGATAATTATTTCACTGTTTGTCAATGTGTCTATACTTGTGTAAACCAATTAAGAATTTGCTTTTAAAACAGTCTTAGTCTAATAATTTGGCCAGCACTGTATAATATGTGACCGTGGCGGCCTGTTTGAGAAGGCGTCGACCTGGTAAATGGCAGTCTCCAGATTCTATTCCAGCCAGTCAATGATCCTACGTGTTCGCTTAGGTTGACTGGAGCACAATAAATATCTCGTGGCCACAAAGTAATACAAGTTCAAATTTCATATCAATACTTCTGGATGTGCTGAACCGGGAGTTGCTTGGCTTCCGTTCTGAATCAAAATTAACAAAATGTGATAAGATGATGCTTCCATTTATCCTGTAATGTCTAAGCTAAATCGAACTTTCACCTTATTGGTGCTCTGTAAAAACGTAAAACCGTGTCTTTCAGCTTTAAACCGGGTAGCATTATCTTCTCGTGATCGCATACCGTGTGGTTTGTGTAACAGAAATAACATAGTATGTTCATTGGAAGATAATCATTGTTTCGTCACAGAAACAAAAGGCTGAGTAAGATGTGTAGGGATTAAGTCCTAACATATGTTTGTTTTATGTTTTCTGAATATCTTAATCCATCAAGATCATGTCAATTTTTTTTTTTTTTTTTTTTTGATTTTCTAAACTAATTCGTCATGCTTTCATAGCAAGAAGATGTGTTCGTCTATTCAAACGCATGCATCATCACTTGAAACATATTATAATCTCCAATAAAATATATTCAGCTCTGGCGGGGGATAAACTATTATTTGTAAAAGTAGTGTAAGCCCCCCGCCCCCCACCTTCACACGAAGCAATTTACTTGAATCAACTTTCGAACAGGTGGTCATTAGAACCAGGTTAAAACAAGGTAAAAAAAGGGAATGAATCGTAAGGCATCCTTTACACTACAGTCAAGTCGTCAAGCGCGGCAGCCACATGTTCCACTGCATTTTCACCCCGATTAGTTGAATCAACTAAAAGGATATTGAAAAGTGTTTGCTCTACACACGAGTAAAATGATTGAATCAAGTCGGTAAAATTTTAACAGCGTAGTGGAGCAGCTGCTCGGATAAATTTGGCTTAGTCCAGTGGTGTGAGACATACAATTATTTTTTATGCTACCTTCGAGAAGACTTTGATTCAACTAAGTTGAAATATTTAACTAAGTTCAATATTTAAACACAACGAAAACTGCCAGTCAACCAGTTGACAGTAATCGTTTTCGGAAAGTTGACTGAACTAACCACCTCCTGCGTAGGAGGCATAAAGCTGTTTATTGTAAATACTTGAAAACGACTCCATTTTATACAAAAAGAACTACTTTAAAGATTGTAAACTTTAAATTTACCTAACAATACCAATAAAAGTTAGTGCATTATTAATTACGTATGTAGTTAAAAAAGAAGCATCCTTGTTTGAGGTTACTAATTGAAATTATAAAAATATAAAGTGCGCGAAACCATTTAGCTTTTGTCGGATGTATTTTCATTCATAAGCTCATTTTTATTGCATTGAAAAAGAGGCTCTTTGTAACTCCGAAACATGTGTCTGCAATATGTACTATTTGAAGTTATTTCTTGTTTTACTCTTTTTGCACAAATGTATTCATTTAACTCATTTAGTTTTGTTTGAAAACATACATTTATTGAAATAACTTACTTTCCCCAGAAGTTTTGAGGGAAAAATATCACTGATTGGTCATCCAAACCCGTTGATTCAAATGTCGATTAAATAAGTCAAAATTTTCAATTTACATACACATTTCATTATAACTTTAAAAAAAAAATGGCTTAAGAATATTAATATATCATCGATGGTAAAGGAATTAAAATGATTAAAAAAAAATATGTTTTGAAGTTTTTTTGCACGTTTTATCCTGAATGTTAAGAGAATAAACTTGTTTTAAATGACACCTTGTCCATTAGATTTGATCTTAAACACTGCAATATGAAAATAACTTTCATAGCGTTTTTCTTACTACTGTTATCAACCAAACACAAAACAATCTTACGATTTTTTTGTTTTTCTGGAAGTAACCGTCCTATAGCCAGGGCTAAGGCAAAAATACATAACATACACCGCCAGGACAGTCATCCCATCCGTGGACTGCAGTTTCGTGCTTATTAGCACTCATCAGCCCGGAATAGGAAGTGACTGCTCTGGAGGTGGAAAGCCTCCTAAGGAAGTAAAGAGTGAAAACCAAACTGGGGTAGCTAATATAAAATTAGCACTGATTAGACGAGTGACCGAAGCAATGGTTCGGTTTAAATCGAATGTTGAAGGCAAGGCATGGTATTTTTAGTATAGTGGTAACTTATAAAAAATATCATCCCTTTATGTTTCAATTAAATGCCTAATATAGAGAACTTCTTAGCAAACAAAGCCATTAAAATAAAATCTTTCATCAATATTCATTGTATCTGACGAAATTGGTTCGCAAAAAATGCTCCGAAAAAAACCTGTCGAAGAAAGTTGACTAGTATTTTGTAACACAGGAATCTAGTTCTGGATCTAACATCACTTATGTAGGAAAAAATTAAGCAGGGAGTTTTTTTTCCAAAAATGTTTTGTAGGTTACCTAGATAGTATTTTCGACTTAGGTGCACATCCACCACTTGGTGCATTTTCCTCTATGGCGTCATCAAAAATAGCGGGCACACGATATCATAAATGGTCATATCTATGTTAATACTTTACGAATTTGGTTTGAACTTTCATTTTTTATACTTTGCATGATGCTAGTTTGTGTTTACTTTGCACAGTTAAAAATTTCACGGAAAAAATATTAAAAGCAATTTACTGAACAGTTTTTTTTTTATTTTTCGTATTCAACTAGCAACTGCTAAATAACTGTAAAAAAAAGTATTAAACAAAATGTTTATTTACAGTTATCACCTAGTTAGACGGTTTTCAATCTGTGCAGCGTGAACATTTTTTAAATCCTTCAATTAGGGACGAACGTAAGCATTACTAGTTGGGGTCATGCATGCACCTCGCATGACCTTTTGCGGTTCATCATGCGATCATACACACACACACACACACACACACATATATATATATATATATATATATATATATATATATATATAATAACCACAATCATCAGTGTACGTATGACTAGCGTTTAATAGATACCATGTGGACTTTTTCCACGTTGACTTTGAAACAATAATAAACGCACGCCCGTTTATGTCTCTCACAAGCTGACAAACTACTTCTTGATTGATCTACAATATGAAAACTTTGAGTCTCATCATGGACTGAAAAATCCATTTTAAACTTATGTAGCAATCATTCCAGTTTCATTGCGTACATCAAAAAGATATTAGATGAATTCCAGTGACAATAAATGACCAATTTTGTGAGCAAGTATATTATTAAGAATGCCATGAAATGAAACGAACGGGTGGGAAATGCACCATCCAGGCTGCATTAATTGAGGTAATGAAAGGAAAGTTCGAAAGTAATCAATATAATCCAAATGTAATCAATCTACAGAAAAGAAAGCTACGCCCTGAAGTCGTTTCAGAATGAAATATGAAGTCTTCGCGTCATCTTTGGTAATTTCCTAAAACATTTTACTCTTGTAAAATGCGAAAATTAATCACCGGCAGTGGGGAGAGAAGCGTCTTGTATTTTTTATGGCTTTCTTGGTATGAGGGGAAGACAATTTTTTTTATTTCCAAGTCGGGTGACCAGCAATATGTTATTAAGTTGAAAAGAACTTGTGCCCGTGCGAGATCGTAAAAAAATCAATTTCTAGTGTCGCTCTATTCATCAAGAGAAAATAACAATTTTGCAGCTTTCGCTGAATGATAAGCTCTCTCATAAAATCGCTAACACAACACATTAGTGCTCACTTATCGAAAAGTTCTCCCTGAAAAGTTTCGTTCTCTTATTCATCACCAGTGCGCAGTCAAAGTAATTATTAGAAAGGCAATGCTGCTTCGTTCCCCTGAATGTTAACATATGGATTATTTTTCCCTTACTAAGATCTGCTCTTGACTGATGAACATAGGGAAAGTTTTTGCAGGGTGATAATTCATATCTTTTCACCCATTCCACGGCTTAATGACGGTTTCTCTATCTGTCAAGGAGAGACGCACTTTTAACCGCTTGATGAAGAGGAATTTCGTGCTGTTATTAATATTTTACGTCAGTTCAACTTAAGAAAAACTGAAGCGATTCTTGATTAGAAATCGCGTTTATTCCGGAGTTAAAGTAGGAGTTATTTTTACCTTCCTAAATATTCATTTAATGGATGAGCCTATTCTTAATTCTTCTTTCTTTTATTTTTAGTCATTTGCAGCTCGATAGCATTGCAAATTCTTTCCACTTTCTTTTTTTCTGTTTAGTGAGCTAAGGTAATTTGGAATGAGTTTCGCTGACGAACACTATTATCAACGCTAATTTAAGAGCAGTTTCAAGCTTTCTGCCTTGATTTTCATTTGGCTTAAGAAGAATGGCAATTGAAATTTTGTATTTAGATTGGATAAGCAGTTTTAGCAATTAAAAAAAACGACACTGTGCAAAAGTTTAAGAACTTGATAGAGGTTAAATTAAAAACAAAATAAATGCCGAACACGTAAGTGGATTATTAAAAGTTCGTACCATTCAATTTTTGATGTTACCTGCACTTTTAAAAAACAAACACAGCCACAGAAATAACATCCTAAAAAAGTGAGTTCATCCGGAACGAAGGTGGAAGTTGAACCAACCACCACAAGTGTACGAAGCCATCGCCCAGACAACTCGGTTCTTAAGGAATTTTGTGATGCCCAAAGTATTTACTCACGTACGTTTTACCTTTGTTTTGTTCTGAAGAAATTTATTATCATGCTCTCCATTTTGAACATGGGTCACGTGACAAAGAAGTTCCGAATTCCAAGAGCTAAATGCTTTCTGTTAAGGCTACTGCTGTGGTGATTGGAAAAATACTGCAAAATTTGAAGTGAAAATTACAAATTTTTTACAGTGAAGCTTAGTTAATCAATGATTCAAATAATGTATAGGGTATTTCCTCCCCTTAATTTTTTTGGCTTCTAAATACCATACATACGTTACGATCAGTTCATCCAAACATATATAACACCATCATCTAAACCTACACTTAATACCACTACACATTCTGCTCAAACGCTTGAAAAACATTGTGTGTTATATTTAAAAAAAGGTTTAAAGAGATTGACTTTAACCTGAAATGAAATTAGTTGTCCAATTTCGTCTCCCCTTCAATCCATCATAAAACTGAGGTTTAAAAATCAGGTAATAATAATAAATTAGATTAAGATATGTCTTACTTAAAAACATCACTAAGTGTGTATTATTAGCACAAAATAGTTTATTAACAATTGTAAGACGGATTTTTCAACCATCAAATTAGCGATTTCATTTTGTTCTTCACCCCGAGCACATTTCGTGTTGCCACGAGGGGCATCGAGCTCAAACTTCCTACACATTTCTATGCTTGTATTCATAAAAACGTTTTTTTCACACAGAGGTACTCTTCATCATCGCCTTTTACTCAAACCTTTTTAAGAGACGTAGTAAATAGGAACATCTATTTTGCTAATATGGCTTTCACATCTACGTTAAGTGAAGCAAACACTGCAAAATGTTCAAATCGTTCTGTTTTTAGCTATGTATATATATTCATGAATAAACAAATAAACATTCAAAATATATTTGAAAATGCAAAAAGCAAGAACTCAGATACAACATCAAAATGAAAAAAGATGAACCAGATTTCTTACTACTGTTATCAACCAAACACAAAACAATCTTACGATTTTTTTGTTTTTCTGGAAGTAACCGTCCTATAGCCAGGGCTAAGGCAAAAATACATAACATACACCGCCAGGACAGTCATCCCATCCGTGGACTGCAGTTTCGTGCTTATTAGCACTCATCAGCCCGGAATAGGAAGTGACTGCTCTGGAGGTGGAAAGCCTCCTAAGGAAGTAAAGAGTGAAAACCAAACTGGGGTAGCTAATATAAAATTAGCACTGATTAGACGAGTGACCGAAGCAATGGTTCGGTTTAAATCGAATGTTGAAGGCAAGGCATGGTATTTTTAGTATAGTGGTAACTTATAAAAAATATCATCCCTTTATGTTTCAATTAAATGCCTAATATAGAGAACTTCTTAGCAAACAAAGCCATTAAAATAAAATCTTTCATCAATATTCATTGTATCTGACGAAATTGGTTCGCAAAAAATGCTCCGAAAAAAACCTGTCGAAGAAAGTTGACTAGTATTTTGTAACACAGGAATCTAGTTCTGGATCTAACATCACTTATGTAGGAAAAAATTAAGCAGGGAGTTTTTTTTCCAAAAATGTTTTGTAGGTTACCTAGATAGTATTTTCGACTTAGGTGCACATCCACCACTTGGTGCATTTTCCTCTATGGCGTCATCAAAAATAGCGGGCACACGATATCATAAATGGTCATATCTATGTTAATACTTTACGAATTTGGTTTGAACTTTCATTTTTTATACTTTGCATGATGCTAGTTTGTGTTTACTTTGCACAGTTAAAAATTTCACGGAAAAAATATTAAAAGCAATTTACTGAACAGTTTTTTTTTTATTTTTCGTATTCAACTAGCAACTGCTAAATAACTGTAAAAAAAAAGTATTAAACAAAATGTTTATTTACAGTTATCACCTAGTTAGACGGTTTTCAATCTGTGCAGCGTGAACATTTTTTAAATCCTTCAATTAGGGACGAACGTAAGCATTACTAGTTGGGGTCATGCATGCACCTCGCATGACCTTTTGCGGTTCATCATGCGATCATACACACACACACACACACACACACATATATATATATATATATATATATATATATATATATATATATATATATATATATAATAACCACAATCATCAGTGTACGTATGACTAGCGTTTAATAGATACCATGTGGACTTTTTCCACGTTGACTTTGAAACAATAATAAACCCACGCCCGTTTATGTCTCTCACAAGCTGACAAACTACTTCTTGATTGATCTACAATATGAAAACTTTGAGTCTCATCATGGACTGAAAAATCCATTTTAAACTTATGTAGCAATCATTCCAGTTTCATTGCGTACATCAAAAAGATATTAGATGAATTCCAGTGACAATAAATGACCAATTTTGTGAGCAAGTATATTATTAAGAATGCCATGAAATGAAACGAACGGGTGGGAAATGCACCATCCAGGCTGCATTAATTGAGGTAATGAAAGGAAAGTTCGAAAGTAATCAATATAATCCAAATGTAATCAATCTACAGAAAAGAAAGTTACGCCCTGAAGTCGTTTCAGAATGAAATATGAAGTCTTCGCGTCAACTTTGGTAATTTCCTAAAACATTTTACTCTTGTAAAATGCGAAAATTAATCACCGGCAGTGGGGAGAGAAGCGTCTTGTATTTTTTATGGCTTTCTTGGTATGAGGGGAAGACAATTTTTTTTATTTCCAAGTCGGGTGACCAGCAATATGTTATTAAGTTGAAAAGAACTTGTGCCCGTGCGAGATCGTAAAAAAATCAATTTCTAGTGTCGCTCTATTCATCAAGAGAAAATAACAATTTTGCAGCTTTCGCTGAATGATAAGCTCTCTCATAAAATCGCTAACACAACACATTAGTGCTCACTTATCGAAAAGTTCTCCCTGAAAAGTTTCGTTCTCTTATTCATCACCAGTGCGCAGTCAAAGTAATTATTAGAAAGGCAATGCTGCTTCGTTCCCCTGAATGTTAACATATGGATTATTTTTCCCTTACTAAGATCTGCTCTTGACTGATGAACATAGGGAAAGTTTTTGCAGGGTGATAATTCATATCTTTTCACCCATTCCACGGCTTAATGACGGTTTCTCTATCTGTCAAGGAGAGACGCACTTTTAACCGCTTGATGAAGAGGAATTTCGTGCTGTTATTAATATTTTACGTCAGTTCAACTTAAGAAAAACTGAAGCGATTCTTGATTAGAAATCGCGTTTATTCCGGAGTTAAAGTAGGAGTTATTTTTACCTTCCTAAATATTCATTTAATGGATGAGCCTATTCTTAATTCTTCTTTCTTTTATTTTTAGTCATTTGCAGCTCGATAGCATTGCAAATTCTTTCCACTTTCTTTTTTTCTGTTTAGTGAGCTAAGGTAATTTGGAATGAGTTTCGCTGACGAACACTATTATCAACGCTAATTTAAGAGCAGTTTCAAGCTTTCTGCCTTGATTTTCATTTGGCTTAAGAAGAATGGCAATTGAAATTTTGTATTTAGATTGGATAAGCAGTTTTAGCAATTAAAAAAAACGACACTGTGCAAAAGTTTAAGAACTTGATAGAGGTTAAATTAAAAACAAAATAAATGCCGAACACGTAAGTGGATTATTAAAAGTTCGTACCATTCAATTTTTGATGTTACCTGCACTTTTAAAAAACAAACACAGCCACAGAAATAACATCCTAAAAAAGTGAGTTCATCCGGAACGAAGGTGGAAGTTGAACCAACCACCACAAGTGTACGAAGCCATCGCCCAGACAACTCGGTTCTTAAGGAATTTTGTGATGCCCAAAGTATTTACTCACGTACGTTTTACCTTTGTTTTGTTCTGAAGAAATTTATTATCATGCTCTCCATTTTGAACATGGGTCACGTGACAAAGAAGTTCCGAATTCCAAGAGCTAAATGCTTTCTGTTAAGGCTACTGCTGTGGTGATTGGAAAAATACTGCAAAATTTGAAGTGAAAATTACAAATTTTTTACAGTGAAGCTTAGTTAATCAATGATTCAAATAATGTATAGGGTATTTCCTCCCCTTAATTTTTTTGGCTTCTAAATACCATACATACGTTACGATCAGTTCATCCAAACATATATAACACCATCATCTAAACCTACACTTAATACCACTACACATTCTGCTCAAACGCTTGAAAAACATTGTGTGTTATATTTAAAAAAAGGTTTAAAGAGATTGACTTTAACCTGAAATGAAATTAGTTGTCCAATTTCGTCTCCCCTTCAATCCATCATAAAACTGAGGTTTAAAAATCAGGTAATAATAATAAATTAGATTAAGATATGTCTTACTTAAAAACATCACTAAGTGTGTATTATTAGCACAAAATAGTTTATTAACAATTGTAAGACGGATTTTTCAACCATCAAATTAGCGATTTCATTTTGTTCTTCACCCCGAGCACATTTCGTGTTGCCACGAGGGGCATCGAGCTCAAACTTCCTACACATTTCTATGCTTGTATTCATAAAAACGTTTTTTTCACACAGAGGTACTCTTCATCATCGCCTTTTACTCAAACCTTTTTAAGAGACGTAGTAAATAGGAACATCTATTTTGCTAATATGGCTTTCACATCTACGTTAAGTGAAGCAAACACTGCAAAATGTTCAAATCGTTCTGTTTTTAGCTATGTATATATATTCATGAATAAACAAATAAACATTCAAAATATATTTGAAAATGCAAAAAGCAAGAACTCAGATACAACATCAAAATGAAAAAAGATGAACCAGGGACCGATACTCTCTCAAGTGGAAGACTGGTCCCTAAGTTCAAGAACTTAGGGACCGGTCCTCCCCCTTGAGAAAGTATCGGTCCCTGGTTCGCCTTTTTTTCATTTTGGTGTTTTTTCATTTTGGTGTTGTTTCCCAGTTCTTGCTTTTTGCATTTTCCACTTTATTTTGAATGTTTATTCTTGAATATCGTTGTACTGTTTTTGTTTCTAGCAGCTTTAAGCTAGCTTTACAGTACAAATTAATATTTTTTTTAAACATTTTTCTTTCAATGTCTTTGAATTTATATTTAAATATGTTCTTAAAATGTATCTCATGAAGATAAACTTAGGGGGGACGAAATTGGTTACGGGAACGAAATATGGCCATTTGACTCTACCATATGCTAAAATTTAATAACAATAAAAAGTTAATTTAAAACACGCTAAGCATCTCATAAATGCATGAAATTTGACAAACTGTTTATTTTAGATAATTCCGGCCAAACAATATTTTAACATTTTCAAAAAATTTCTTAAAAACATTAAATTCAATTAATTCAATTTCCACGCATCAACGGCAAATGAAAGAATTTCACCTGTTTTTTTTTTTTTTTTTTTTTTTTTTTTTTTTTTTTTTTATGGATGGACCTGATTTTATATTGGATCTTTTTCAAATCAATCATTGCAAAGGTAGTATAATGTTTATAGATTTTTTGATTTGCTAAATGAATCAAAAGTTTAACATTAGGTAGAAATTTCAGCGCAGTTGCTTCAAAAAGTTGCATTACAAAGTTACATTTTTTCTACCCATCGTCTAAAGTCGAAGAATTGTTTTTTTACCCATCCTAATATACATACATAGCTTGAAAAGTAGACATAGACAAATATATGTATGCACAAGTTGTTTATTTCATTTCAAATGAAACATGCATGCATAGAACCACTTAACAAATTTAGAAGATCACGTTTAACAATGACACCAATTTTTAATTGCTTTATTTTTATGGTCAGTGAATTATTTTGCGAGTAGCAGCGCATAACAATAATTCAGCCCAGAAGGTATATTTCTCCGTTGACATCTCCTAAAAATATGGTCATTTTGAATGTTTCCGTTAGAGATTTCCAAATCGCTTGCCTACCCAGCACATAACGCTAAATATCCTTTTATAGCGGATATAAATTCTTATACTTCTCTTTTCCTCTTTTGTTGTTTTGAAAAAGTGTTTCTCCACTTCATCCTGCCCCTACCAAAGTCATAAATTTTCTTTGTTTCTTTATCTAGCAATATTTCAAGCAGTATGTCGGCCCCCATTTACAATCCACACGCATTCAAAACGATTAATCAGCTGGTAATGGCCGTAAATTTGTGCCTCATCTAATGGCTCATTTTTGTTCTAAATATTAATTACCCTCCTGTAATGTGCCTAATTTTTCTGCCTTTAGTAAAATGCAGAATTTATAAAGATGTAGTGCAAGGTTTTATTTTTTCCCTAAGTTTTTTTTCTTACTTAAAATCGCTTCCGACATTTTAGAGCTACGGTGTTATGAAACGATGAAACCTGATATTTTTTTAATGGAAAACGTGTTTTTGTAAGCTTTTAGTATCTTCAAGGTGTCTATTGTGGGTGATGCCTCTTTTTTTTAATGTGTATCATACTAAATAAATAACATACATACTTTTAAAAAGAGTTTTGGCAAAAAAGAAAAAAAAAAGTTGTACTCCATCAATACAAACATTTGGATGATGTAGAACTTAATCTAAACACTTTGAGTATTGTTTTACCTGATGAATATTAAATTAAGCGCATCAATAAATTAGGACATCGTGGTACTTTAAAGCAACTGAAATGTTTTGAAGCGCTATGTATTTTCCTACCAGATGCAGAGATCGAATTTTTCAATTATCATCTTTCTGTAGAGCACACCCTTTTAAGTTATATGCATTAAAATCTAGGTTAAGAGTCAGCCATAAAGCAACACTCAAATTTTATCTACTTTTATAGCGGGAAAAAACTTAATCTTTATTTCCAGCAACGTACAATAACTAGGTAGCAAAAGTAGCAGAAAATGCAAAACAACTTTAAAACGCTCTGACCAGAAATCCCGAAAGTGCGTGCCAAAGTGACCCCCATATTGAGGGAAATTTCGATACCACCATCTAAATCCACTTTTCTTCTGTTCAGATAAGGTTTAGCAAAACTACTCTGATCTAATCAAGTATAACAAATCTATGCCCAGTAAATGTCAAGACTTAATGTCAACAGTCAGATAAAAATTGGAATGTTTTGAGTAGGTTTATTACTGAAAACAACCAATATAGGCTTCCAAGTGGAGCTTAATTTGCAAACAAGCTCGCGGGAGCTGAGAAAGTTTTAACATTTTGGGCAACATTCAGGATATTTAAGCGTAAAAAAAACGTTATGGGTAGAATAGAGATTCTGCATTTTTTTTTTTTTTTGGTAGCAATTAAGCCCCGTTTCCAAGAACACAGTATTGTAATACGTTCAAAAAATATTTTAACTTTTTCAAAAAATGACTGTTGTAAACGATAACCTAATGCATGCTTATTAATTAAAATTAACTTAAAAGGAAAACAATGATAAAAATTAAAGAAGCAATATCACCATTAATAAAGTCAAAGAGAAAGATTTTTTTTATATTTTTTTAAAAAGAAAAACCTTCTTTTGTTTTTAAAACACAGTGGCGCCGTTTCAGTCATCTTGCATGCGTGACACACCAACATAGGCTTATGCTCAAAACAAGCAACGGATTCAAAACAAGAACTTTAATGGATGAGTTTGGCACCTCCAATTTTTCTCATCTGCCCTAGATATTTATTTTTCATGTTGAATTTCCAACATGGCTCAAAAGAGCTATCAACAATATTTAAACGTTTAAAAAGTTGTGAGTGCAAGGACTTGTATCATTTTTTTGAACATACGGCGGGAAAGCAACTGGACTTCAAAATCAGTCACTTCTGACTAGAATTGTAATTATGCTTAAGGAAAAAATAGCACTCTCGTGTTTAACCACCCAACGTATTAACCATATGTATGTAACCCACTGATTTATGTTTATCTGTAATCGTAAAAGGAAGTTGAAAGGGTGTTAATCCGATGACATTTATACAACACAAACATATTCAACTTTAACTTTAAATAATCCTAAAAAGTAACTGTATAGCAGGCATTGCAGTCATATTAGACAGTAGATGTAATGATTAATGAAGTCTAGAAACATGTTTCAAAAAGCCTGATTAAAAATCATTATTTTATTTTAAATTCTTAAAGTTTTATGTCGGACTCTGTACGATCTACTCTTATACAATTTATAGTTTAAAGATTTTTTTTTCTTAGTTAATATAATTTACAACTTAAAAAAAAAAAAAAACATTATTTACTTTAATTTTAGCCTATTGCTTTGTTTTTTATTCTTTTCAGCATCACTTTATACCGTAAAACCGTACAAATTCAGCCCACTTTATGTGTATTTTTCTTCATATTTTCATTTTTCTGTGCCAAAAAACGTTGAGAATTTAACCGTATACTACCATACATCTCAGATGGAAAGTAACGTTTCGATAAAAATTTTAAATTACACATGAAGGGAAGGGGATTTTTTTGTATAGTGGTATAAAGTTTTCATATGGTTTTGAAAACTTTAGACCACCCAATATTTTCCTTGATATGCACCGCTAAACCGCTCCGGTCTTAAGTTACAATGCAAAGATCGTTCTGTTCCAATCCCGTAAACTGCAAAAAAAAAAAAATAATAATAATTTACTTACTTTTTCCGATTTATAAATTTTTTTATACTTTTTGAGACAATTTCGGGGGTTTGCTTGGATAAAATCAATTGTGGAAGATATAATATTTTATTGAAATATATAAATATGAACGTTAGGTAGTATGAAAAGCAATTAATAGGTACTTACTCCTGGATTTTATTTATTTTTTTTCTTTACAAGGGCATTTTTGTTTATCATTTTTTTACAGGGGCTTAATACAAATTTTGGCCCAATTAAATAAGTTTCTTCGTTTTTTCAATTCGTTTTTTCTTCGTTTGGCTCAATAATTTACTGTTTTTTTTTTTGTACCAAATGACATCGATGGAATGAGGCCAACACCAAAATTTACCCTTTTTTGCCTTCCTTGTTGATTTCTTGGATCAACTTTTCCATCAGTTCAGGAGAATAGTTGAGCTAGAACGGTCGCCTATCTTCTTTCTTCTAACTGGACTCAAGTCTAAAACCAAAGAAAACCGGAGAACTAGAAAACTGCTCAAGACAATACAAAATTGTTCACAAAATATTTACATACGATAGAAAAAATGGGTGGTCTAAAGTTGTAACTCGAATTCTCATATTTTGTTTACTTCGAAACGACAAGTAAACATAGCAACATCAGGATTCGCCGATAAGGCTAAATCATCGTAGATACCTAAGTATAATAAAGCAATAAACTTACCTTCGGATAATTCAATCCCTAAATATAGGTTTCGAAGGAAACTTTGAGAGCTGAAGCAAACATTTCAAAAAGCCTCCCAACACAAATGAATGTTGACACGAGAATGATGACATTGGAACTTAGGGTTAACAACATGAACTTTGCTGGACAACAGTTGCAAATCTACTGAATTTGTTTTAAAGATTTTAGCTTTGCTACAACGACCAGTACATGACACATACTACCAGATTCCTTCAATGGTCTAAAGTTGCAACACTAGTCTAAAGTTTTACGGTTTTGCGGTACATTTCTCGAGACTAAACACATGATTAATGAAAACCTGATTAAAAAACTCTATTTTGTCTCTTAAAAAAATATGAGTGCGTCAAAAAAGTATACCCAGAAAGTCATCGAAGCAAAGCTTCATAAAAATACACTATATGACCAAAAGTTTTGGGACACTTTCAAATATTAATATTTTTAAGGATTTTTCAAGAAATAAGATACCAATTGCTTTGTAACTTTTGTCACATAAAAGGTATGCTCCAGCTGTCATTTTTCAATGAAAGTTACATTACTCTTGCGTTTAAGGGATCAGACACAAATTGAGAAAAACAAAAATGTTTTTTAATCATCATCCATCGTAAAAAGCTGATAATAAGCTGTAAATTTCAGAAATTAGTTAAAACAAAACGTATTAAAAACAAAACGTGTGTGTGAGAGTGACATCATTATAGCAATTTTTTGCCTGTAAGGCTATACAAAGTACAACTGTTCAAGAAATTGTTAGGAAAAGTACAACAATTTTTGTGATATTCATGTTAGATGATGATACTGTTTATTCAAAGTAATTTTTTGTAATCGTATAATCACACACTTGATGATGTAAAATTGAACATTTGCAACTGTTTTTCATCTTTGAGACTTATAAACTACTTGCACATTCCTCAGTCATTTCTATAATCCTAAATAGTTTCACCATAATTTCTAAAATTTATAATAAGAAGAGAATCATTTAATTTTAGGAACTGAAGACTTATTTTATATTACCGTTTATTTTTTATATACTTACTTATATGAGTAAAGTAAGTTTGAATAAACGTTTCCCGTAAAAGATGATTTTGTTTATTGATCAAATCCGGTATATATGTGCACCATTCCATTCCGTCCATGACATTATGTATCCTAGAATCCAGGAATATACTCGAAGCATCATTTATAATTGGTAGGCAGGTTGCAAATATCTCCCTGCTGACAACATTGATGTAATACAGAGAACAGAATCATCATTTAACATACACATCCTGCTAAGAAACATTGACAAGCTTGCTTTAACATAATGTGCAAAGCCGAGGCAATGTTAAGAATTTCGCCAGACAGAGAATAAATTCTTCTAACCTTAGGTGTGAAAGTAGGTGTCGTTTATAGATAACTTACATTTATAACAAATGCATGTTAAGTAATCTCACTGATGCATAGTGCTTTAATGAAAATATATATATCTACCGCTGACTAAATATATAGTGTATGGATTCTTTAATGATTAAACACTACAAAAGTAAAATACGAAAAAAACACTTTAATCCCCTGAATACTCTAAACAGTCAGAAATTATATTTGTTCTGCGTTAAAACCACTCTGAGTCATTTCACGTCAAATCGCCTAATGCCATGCGCCGCCATGTCTCCGGTTTTGTGGGTTATTTTTTACGAATAGATATCTATTGAGAAAAGCCCAAATTATTTTTCTTTTCGATTTTTTGAATGAAAATTACGCTTTGGGGAATTTATTCAAAAATTCGACTTTTGATCATTTTTTGGAGTCACCGTTTTGGCATGAATTTAGAAAATCTCTCTTATTTCTTTATTTTTCAACCAATTCTGTTAATACTTAGGTGTTGCCACTCTTAATTTATAGTCAGTATTTATGCTTTTTCAATTGGGAGATTAAATAAGTGATATCTTTGGAGTACCTACTGTGATCTGCATCATTTTTTTTTCTTTTTTTTTGTAGCATTGTGTTTCAGACTTCACAAAACAAAGAAAAAACAAACAAAAACACTTTTAATTGAAAGTGTACTAAATATTAAGAATTATAATTTGAAGAATAGTGTAAAAAATATTTCTAATGGCATTATTTTGCATTTTTTCCGACATTAAAATATGAAAAAAAAAGAATAATTATCATTGAAAAGTTTTCATAGCATAAACTTGTTTGGATTACGTAACACCTGACAATGATCTTCCACTCTTACAATACTTGCGCATTATTCTTTTTTCGCTTTTAAAGTGAATCGACACATAGCTTTCCTCAATTCTAAAACGTGAAATGAAAGGCATGCTTGTGCGGACTGCATTTATTTTTAGAATTTACTATTTCTTTTGTATCAAAAGATGAGAATATCAGAATATCTATCAATAAGTTTCAAAGAGATTTTAAAATACACTTCAATCAGCAAAAATAATCTTCTTCAGAGAAATCTAGCGCTGCATGAGTATTATAAGTGTGGAAGATCATTGTCAGGTGTAACGTAATCCAAACAAATTAATGCTATGAAAACTTGCAATAGTAGTTTTTTAATTTTTTTTTCATCTTTCAATGTCTAAAAAAATGCAAAATAATGCCATTAGAAATATTTTTTACACTATTCTTCAAATTATTATTCTTAATATTTAGTACACTTTCAATCAAAAGTAGTTTTTTTTTTTTTTCTTTTTTTTGCAAAGTCTGAAACGGAGGATTTGTTCCGAAAAGTTTTTGGGGTTATTTTAGGTTTAAAAGGGATTTAAAGTAATATAAAACTTGTATTTTCTGCAAAACAAAATTTATTTTTTTGTTTTAAAACAGCGAAAAAACACCCTTCTATTTTTTTTTAAACTTAGCAAAAGAATAATTTAAATGTGCTACAAAACGACTTTGATGCAGATCGTAGCAGGCACTCCGGAGATATGTTTTATTTAATCTCCCAACTGAAAAAGCATAAAAACACACTTTAGATAAAGAGTGGCAACAACCAACTATTCACAGAATACTTTCTGTCATTCACACTGAAAGAGAAAAGTGTTAGCTTGAAACTGATACCAAATTCAGCTTAATTGGTTGAAAAATAAAGAAATTAGAGAGATTTTCTGAATTTATGCCAAAACGGTGACTCCGAAAAATTATCAAAAATCGAGGTTTTGGAAAAATTCTCCAAAGCGTAATTTTCATTCAAAAAATCTCAAAAAAATTAATTTGGGTTTTTCTTATAGATATCTACTTGTAAAAAAATAATGGAAAAAATGGGAGGCATGACGGCACGGCCGACTATTTAGTTTAGGCGATTTGACGTGGAATGATCCATTTGTGAATAACCCCACGCGATTCGTTGCCTACCCAAGAGCTATTCGAATTCGGCTCATTAGACCGCTGATAAGTTTCTGAATTTTTAAAATATTAAACTGAAATTTTATTATGAGTTGGGAAATCTAGTTATGGTTTATATAATGAAAGTTATAAATTGCTATCTTTCGCGCATGTGCAGTGAAAAATTATAGCTATAAACGTTCATACTTCATCAAATTTTCAATGTTTTAATTGAAAATAAAATTTTAGTATTATACTTTTTTTTTTTGTATGCTGTCAATATTTCTGAAAGTTTGGTAAGTTTTGGCTTAGAACTTCGTGTGTTATGGGTCAAAAACCTTCAAAAAAATTTGTAGTTTTGAAAGAAATGCTTATATCTTCATAAATATCAGTGATACTTTCTCGGAAGTATGCAAAACAATTGTACATAGTAGGCTAATGAATGTCTGAAATTTGCAGCTTATTTCCAGCTTTTTCCGATGAGGAATGATCAAAAAAGTTTTTGTGTTCTTCGATTTGTTGCTGGTCCCTTAAATGCATGGGCGAATTAATTTTTACTATAAAATGACAGCGGGTGCATAGATTTTATGTGACAAAAGCCAAAGAACAATTGGCCTCTTATTTCTCGAGGAATCCATAAACATGTGATTTTTGGAAAGTGTACAAATACTTTTGGTCATATAGAGTATTTTCTAAATATTCTACGTACAGGATTGAAAAAAAATATTTTTAATAACACTATAAACTGTATTATGACAAAGTAATAATAATGTAAAACTTATTTTAAATACTAAATCTGTCTCTGCCTCTCCCCCAACAGAACTAGCACAGTGGACTACGAAAAATATGCATCACTAGCGTAAAAGCGGAATAGAGTACAAATAATGTTTCTTATGTGAACGTTTTATGCAATGATGGTAATGTTTCGATGAAGTACAGTTGAGGAATTAATCTCAGTCACACGTTTTAATTAGGAATGTAGCTTTGTTCAACTTATTTCACGATGAAGAAAAAACTTCCTATTTTGGTGCAATATTTCATCATTTCCTTTTCAGTAGTCATCTCTGTGTGTCTTAAGTTGCATCATACCCGCTACAGGTTTAAAATTATTGCTAGTCGGCGAAGATGCTTCATTAGGTGTACTAGTGCTCGAACGTTAAGGTAATATAAAATTTTAAATGAAGAACTATGTTTATATAAAAAGTAACATTTTTCTGCAGTTTAAAATACTTTAAATTTAAATTAATATTTCTTTGCATTTTTTCACACTTAAATCTCCAACCCTCCCAAAACTATTAATTCCGCCGAATTAAATTTCCGTTGGGTTTTTGCGGGTCGAAAGGTGCACAGCCTTTTATTTTAGCGCATATTGGCAATCCTCGTATGGTAGTTTATGCCCTTTTAAAAAACGTCATGACCATCCCTCCTCCCCCTTGAAAGATAAATTTCAACTACGCTACTATGCACAAAAATGATTATTTTGTGATTTATTTGCTATATTAGTATTTTCCCTCTGTTCTTTGACAGCCTGCAGCGGTTTATCTTAGTTAAACCGAATTAGGTAAAGACCCGACGTAAATCATGAAATAGTATAAAGAATATATACATATTGAATATTGGTTTAAGGATCATACAACATTAAATTGTTGAAGATTGTATTACATGGATAATGAATGAATCATTGATAATCACTTAATTTTTCTGTGCTGTTCATGTGGAAAATACTAATCAATACTTTCAGTCTAACCATTACCACTACGGAATTATCAAAAGAAAGCATGCAAAATAAGTAGAACAGTCGGGGACCGCAATGCATCCCTACTTTGCAGGACGCGATTTAAAAACAGCTGAACAGCAGCATTTGCATTCGGCTTTTTTGCCAAACATGTTCAACGCTAGTCGCGAAATCGGCATTAACGGCCAACGTTGATAATACCTTTAGTGTTGATTGCATTTAAAATATTCCCTGGTGGTTATAAGTTTCTAATCTTTTTCATTTACTTGGAACCAAGGTTCACAAATTTAACTACTACAGTCAATCTTTGAAGAAACTTCATTTGGGGCAGTTTTTACATGCTTTTTTTCATTCAGCCTTCATAACTATACGAAAATTAGTTCGAGTAGAAAAGATGAGTGTAATGACTAAAAATATGCATTTAGACCTCTTTGGATCTTTTTATAATTCCAAAAAACCAGTTTATGTAAATTCCTGAGCAGCAATTTACCTCTGTGCCAAATTTGAAAGAAATCCGACTAATACTGGAGATTTGTATAAGGAAGATACACAAAAACACCCACAAACATATATATATATACTCCTTTGATGTTAAGATTTTTTATAATTATTTTTATAGTTCCGAATGTCGAAAAGGAAGAACTTGTCCATTTTGGGGGGGCAAGTTGTTTCGATAACAACAGGACAATGTGTAACAATGATGATTTCAAGATTACCAGCGTTTCGAGACGAATAATTTGTTATAAGTATAATTTGTGATTAAAAAAAAAACTGTTGATGTAAAAAAATGTTAATTTAAAGACTAATAGGCAATATATTCCGAATAATCAGATGTTTTTCTTAAACTTAAAACAAAGTAAGTTCATTTTACTTTTTATCGTTGTTAATTTGTATTTGAAGATTCAATTATTAACCTTTAAGTTTAAATACATCCATTAAGGCTCAGTTAATAAGTATAGTATCTTAATAATATATTAACATAGCAAAATAAGTAAAAATAGAACATTATAGTAAAATTAAGTATAATAATTAACTTCTTCTTAGCTAATAAGCTATGATAACTAGGTCAATCTTCAAATATTAAAAAAAACTTCTTTGATTATAAATAATACTATCTTTGACTATAATTGATTCTATACTTCACAAACGATTCATAAAAGAGGTTAGCGCAAATGATTACAATAAACTCCCGATCGGAAAAAGACCGCCATATCAATATTTGCTCGCGGGCGAATATTGATGAAAAAAAGTTTTTTAAAGGAAGCATTTAAATGTATTAGACAAAGAGTTTTAAATACTTTCATTTCAGTAGAACTTCTTAAAATTCATTTTATTTTTTAAAAATCTTTGAAGATCTATAAACTTTGAAGTGCATGAGCAAGCTAGACATAAATATTTTATTTCTTTATTTTTTCTTATTTAGAAGATGAAATTACAATTTTATTTCATTACAAGAAATTGCTTATCTAAAATTTTTAAATTTTGGCTCATCTTAGTGTGTAAGTGTTCTATTGCATTATGTAGGTGTGCAATTTTTATTCCTTAGATAAAGAACTATAGTTCCAGAAACCGATATAATAACACGTAACGTTTAAGAAAAATAATTAAATGTGAAAAGAATTGCTGGTTCAAAAGAAGATATTTATAAGAAATAAGAAACAAGAAATTCTCATTTCTTTAAAGTTAGAAATTTTCTTTTGGAAACAGCTGCTGTATCACACAGAAACACAAAAGAATATATTCCTTCTTCCTACGTTCCTTCATCTTGAACTTCTTAGACAACCATTAACGTAAAAATACACAAGCGCAATTATTCTAAAAGAAAGATTGCTCTTACCGTTAAACAAAATTTAGGACGTACAGACAAAGATTTTTACCTGAAACTAAATTAATGAAAGACAGAAAATGTTGTAGTCAGCACTTTAGTAAAGCTCTGAAGTTTTATGGATGCAAAAGAATTAATTTTTCGCTGATAGTTCAGCTATAGGCTCAACAATACATTCTTTTCAATCCTTTATCACCGGGAACGCAAAAGAAGTTTAGCTGAGTTCTAGAAACTTTTTAAAATATTGACTTTTATAGAATAAGGCTCTTGGTTAAATTGTTCTGCTTAATATTATGTTCATAAGGATTTAAAATTGAAATTTATTGCAAGATGTTTCATATATATATATATATATATATATATATATATATATATATATATATATATATATATATATATATATATATAGGGGGGGAGGGGCGGGGTTCAAAAATCCATGTACAAAATTCTCTTAGATAACAGGACACCCCTCAATATTTTTTGACTTGTGGATAGTAGTATACTAGATGAGTTTCAGCTTCCTATTTCAACTAAAAGAGGGTGCTCAACCCCCCCCCCAAACTTAATCTGTATGGTGAGGGGGTTAAAAAATACATTGAACTGAAAAACCAGTGCTGCATATCATAATATACATGAGTAATATGCATATACATTGCAATAAAATAATTATTTAGAAAAAAACAGCTGAGGGTATTTTAAACTTGTGACATTTTTTATGCTACGGCTAATGTTAAAATAAGGAGTCATTGAGCACCCTCTTAAAATTTGAGTAATAAGCTAAAACTTTTACTAACATAGACGTGAATACTTAATTAACAGTAACATAATTGTTGAAAAATACTTTCAACCTTGTTCAGATGTCTGCACGAGATTATATCCTATTTGAAATTAGTTAATCAATCATTATAATAATTTCGTATTTGTCAAACTACTTACTGATTTTTCGTATTATAGCACAATAAAATTTTAATTTAAAAGGGGACAGTAAAATAATTTAAATTCAGAAAGTTTTATAATTTGTTCAAGTTCCTAAAAGAGCTGAATAAACTTCAGACTTTTAAAACATCGTGAGTTAGACAAAGAAATTTAGAAATGACATTACTCATGTTTGCCGGTGTTGAAATGTATTTGTGCATAACAAACATTGGCTTAAAGTTTTAGAAATTCTTCTTAGCAAAGATTTTATGTACTTAAAAGGATGGAAGTGTTCAACAACTGTTGAGTTGAAGTAGGAGTAAGAGAGTAAAAATATTTCACAAACGCAATTTTGTATATATATATATATATATATATATATATATATATATATATATATATATATATATATATATATATATATTTGGGTGGTCCTTATTTTTGAAGTTGCAGATATTTTACACGACGCCCCCTCAATTTGTTCCATTATACAAATAAATGATCCCTGCAAAATTTTAAGTCAATCCAGGAATATTAACACGTGCCCCTAGGGCCCCCTTTTTTGAGTTTCGAAGAAAAAATTGCGGATTTTCTCATTTTTATGCAAAAATAATTCTAACGTTTTATATTTAAAGTAATTTTGAACCTCAATAGGTGCTGCTACTTCCAGACCGACCATTCTCTCACCTTCATTCTGTAAAATTTAACATGTTACAGAGGGTACATGTACACCTATGGCCTTGGGTCAAGCGTACCGCTCTTCTGCGCTTGTTCCAATCAAGCAACAGGGGAACGTTTCTTTTCACCAAGATGGACACAAAGGATTCTATAGGCCATTAATGAATGGCCTAGACCATTAATGAATGATCTTTGACAGCAATAAATTGCCTCCTCCAGGCTTTGGGGGTGTTGATTGACAAAACTCCCTGTGTATGTAATAGGTGTGGCAGATAGAGTCGCAAGGTTTCAATGCTATAAATATAAGTAATTGCAATTATATTTTAATTCGCTGTTCTTTAGTTATAAACATACCTAAATGCTTGTACAATTTTTAATTTTTAAAATAAAAATTTCAAAACATCCTCGATTACTCCTAACATAAAAATACAAATTTAAAAAATATATCCAGATCGGAACAATGTAGAAATTTATACTTTAAATTTATTTTTTTCTACTTCAGTACATAGTCCTTTATTATCATCAAATTGTTGCGATTCACAAGATTTAGAAACCGAAATGGATGGCTATCTATCCTAAACTGTTGAACTTTTGTTCTCTACAGCTGGTCTACCTCAATGCAAAGAAGCTTGACAAGTATTGATATCTGCTCGCCTTTCATCACTGTTGCACAGATGCCATATTAAGGATAAAGTTGTTGTTCATTTATTTACAGCCTGTATAGATGCAGTAAATTTGAATCCAAATGGCCTAGTGATCAATGGTACATTCCTTAAGAGAGCAAGAGAAAATCTTCGAGAGGTAAAATTAAATTTCATGAATTTAAATTTAGATTTTGTAGTTATTCACTGGGATACAAAGCTACATCCAGATGTAACTGGAAAAGGAACGCCGACATTATTACCGTGATAGCTTCAGGTCCTAGTATTGAACAGCTTTACGGAATTCCTTAGATATTTCTTCAGTTTATGATATCTTATATGATAGCTCTTTATTACTAACTGTTCTAGCTGTAGTGCTTGATACAACGACTGGCAATACCAATTAATTGTGCATGCAATTTTTAGAGCAAAAACTGAACGGTGGTATATTACATTAGGATTGCCATCATCATGCACTTAAAATCGTACTGCAGAGTGTGTCCTTAAAGAAGTCCTTGCCTTTCTTAGTTCTAGATCCAGATATTCAATTATTTAAGCGCTTCAAAATTTTGTGGAAAGATCTCCATCATTCAGAACTTATAACATTTCAATCAAGTACACATACCACTTAAATTCTAAAAGACCAAGTTGATGACATATTATTTATTGTTCGTAAAAAGCGGAATTGAGAAAGATAACAGATAATTCTCATAACTTGTAATAATATTTCCTGGTGAATTTCCTCCTACAGGGATGTGTTGTCGGCAACCTGGAGCTTATCCCTGAGTCACATGGGTGGCAAAAGGAATTTTTGTTTGAAAATTTTTATGTTTAGGAAACAATTTAAATTGACCTTACATGAAAAGAAAGACCTTCAATGCTGCTTTACAAAGCTATTTTACAATTAAATGCTGTATGAAGATATGGTTTTTCGCAGCAACCCAATCGAGGCTTCTTTGAAAAATATTATATGTCTGAAAAACTAGCGGCGTACAAAATGACGACAAACATGCAGCAGAAGCAGTGATTGGAAAATTTATAAATCACTTATGGTATTTAGGGGGTAAACTAGTAGCTTTGTCCGTATTGGATGAAGGAATTAACTTTGAAGATAGGAAAACACTAGTCCAAAAAATGCTTTTGATACGGAAGACGTGTCTGATGACTGTTTAATAAATTTCAGATAACTGTAAATGATTTGGAATACTTTCTTGGTAAAGATCTTCTTCTTCACAGAATGAATTACGAGTCAATAAAACTGTTTGATAAGTTAAAATACTAAAAGATTTTTTTCTATTTGATCCTGATTCACGGCAAAATGAAGGAAACTCTTTGTGAATGATACAACTGAAAGAGGAGCACGAATAATCGAAGAATTTCGCATCTAATTTACCGAATATGAGTCACAAAAACAATTTTTTTTACAAACCGTCCAAGACTATAGGAAAAAAATACACACTATCGAGATACATTGAGAAAAGCGTACAATTAAGGAAAGTTTCTAAAGCATTATTTCATTCTTATTCTACGTAAAATCCTTAGATGATATAAAGTAATTATAAAGATTAATTTTAGTGCTACCTCACTGTAAAAATATTTTGCAAACCTAGGAGAAACGATGTACTGAGTCTGAAGTAAAAACTCGAGGGTTTTTGGGAAAATTATCAAAAGTGTTAAAGTTCAACGGCCTAGGGGCACGTGTTATTATTGACCGATCGAGTTCAAATTTTGCACACGTTACTTTTTATTATAGTGTCACAAAACTAGGGGGCGTCACTTGTTGAATTGCGAATTTTTTTTTTCCCATATAAATAAGGACCACCCTAATATATATATATATATATATATATATATATATATATATATATATATATATATATATATATATATATATATATATATATTGCATTGTATATATATTGCATTGGTGAGGAATTGGGCATCGACAGGAATTTTTTCAATAGTCTTTGTCATTTCTGTTTCTTTAACAATTTTGTGACTTTCAACAACTTTATTTTTAAACAAATACATGGAATTGGCATGGGCACCAACTATTCCAGCACAGCTGCTAATCTGTATCTCTTTTTCTATGAATTTAAATACACAGTACAGTATAATAAAAAACATGATATTTTCAGGTATATAGATGACATCCTTATCTTCAACAAAAGTATGGATGACATTTTCCCTTTAATTTATCCACAAAATCTACAGCTCAATAAAGCCAATGACAACTTTCTGTCTGCCGATTTTCTGGACATTTCTTTCAAAATTGTTGATTCTAACCTTATTACAGATATCTATGATAAAAAAGATAACTTCAATTTTTACACAAAAAGTATGCCACATTGGTACAGTAATTTACATAAAAAGATCTTCATTAATATTATAATTGGACAGCTAAGCAGATTCTTTAAAATTTGTAGCAACAATTCTCAATTTAATAAACAAATCTTCAAATTTGCTGCAAATATCTACTATTACAATTTTTATCCTGCCAATTTCATATTTTATTATCTTAATTTGTTCAAGAAATCTTTTCTTCAACAAGGACAGATTTAGTTTCCACCCAAACAACTGCGATTTGGCAACAGTGTAACTGGGTAACTTTGATGATAAAGAGTGCTGAAATCCTTTCGACAGGAAGGTGCTTTTTGGATGCCCTGCCCCAGCGACCTGTTCGATTGGTGTGGCATCGGATTTTCGTCTCTGGCAAATGGATACCTAGACATAGACATTGTTGTCGACGAAATGTTTGAAATCATGTGGTATGTAATTTTTTCTTTTTATTTTGCAGGTCAGAGCTGGGGGGTTGGTAATACATGACAGCATATTACTAATAAGCATACTATTTAAAATTATTGCATATATACAAAAAATAAGCATATATAACGTTTGATAATTTTCCTGCCTTCTATATTAAGCCTTATAAGTAGCTACACATATTAGTTCGTTAATTCAAATACATATACTTTTACTTCTAATCAATTTTGCTGCATGTATGATACTGACCCGCACAGAAACCTTGCAGAATATTTAATATGCCAGCTGCTCCAGCTCTTCGTAAACGTAGCAGCAGTTTAATACCCATGATTTCATCAATTCTTGTTTTCAATGTTCCTAGTTTATTTTTTAACGTTCCATGTTCATTTTTGTTGTTGTTATTGTTGTTTATCTTCGTTGTTACATACACTTATTTCTGTGCTACCCGTGTATGTGAAACTACACACTTTACTATATATATATATATATATATATATATATATATATATATTATACACCTTTTATTCGAACCCTGTATACATATCTTCTGTTACTTCAATAGAAATTATTAAGAAATATTTTTAAAATATCATATTGGTTTTTATTGTTATTTGCAAAGAAATGGTGTCAAAAAGTCACACACCTAACGCCGGAATTTCCCGCCCGCAAATTTAAACCCTTGCTGAATGGAATTAAGTCATTTCTTTCATTTAAACAATGAGCAAATACATAAAAAATAAAGTAATTAATTATTCTAATAAATTAGTTAGTAGAGAACTAAACCACATTGTAAAATAAAAATTTACAAGTATTATTTAATAAATAAAAAGCAAAAATAAAAAAACTGACAGAACAAATGTCGGATTGTGTTATAAGTAACTGACTTTTTATGCAATATATTTTAATTTTCGAAAAAAAATACGGCCCAAACAAAAAAATATTTTGCTTCTTTGCAAAACAGGTATCACGGATCAATTACTTACAAAATTTAATAAAAGAAAATATTAAATATTTTGTGATCACATTTATCAGTAGGGACGAATGTATTCACGCTTTGTCTGTTTCAATTACTTTTTATATTACTTAAAAACTACTCATTTTTGCTAAACCTGTTATCCTATTTTCACACAAACATGAAAGACATAAAGTTTTTTCCTTAATTTATTGAAAACTAGGATCAGACACCGTTCTGCGAATTCTTTTGTGAAACACCTATGAAGGTTTAAAAATAACTTTTTGTAACGCAGTCATGTATGTATAAGAGTGAAATTCTATTTATTTCTAATTTGTTACGAATGCTTGATTTTAATTAAATATTACATATTTCTTGTTCATATTAGCAGTATCTAGCCCGAAATGCATTTTTCCAATAATGAAACTGGCAGAAAAGAAATAAATTTTACGCTTTTGAAAACAATAAACCTTAAAGGCATGGCTACATTGATTTCGAAACAATGCATTCTGCATTAAATTTAGCCAGGCGTAAATTAGGGTCAGAAAGTGGAAAATATCATATTGAAATATTAATGTACTTCTTCGAAAATCCAAAAGAACAATGAAGTACTTTCTATTTATTTTTTACGCTATTGGAGTATTGAATGATAAATACAAATGTTAAAATTTTCAATTCATATGTTAAAACCCGCAAATTTGAAAATACTTGACATACTTTAGGAATTTTAGAGACAGATAAGATGCACTCACATTAAGTTTGCAGAAAATGTGTACATAATCTGATAAGAACTTGATATAAGTACAGTAAAATAAAACAAATTTAAGCTTGATGCACGCACAGTATGTACTTGTTCACCAATTAAGGTCTTTAACTATATACTGCAATTTAAAAAGATGCATTTTTTCATTCACTCGTTTCAGCATTTGTAATATGCCGGGTTAATATGACAACCTCATTGTCTTTACTAATACTTAAATAATTACTAAAATTTCTTTACTGGTATAACACAAGGCAGTGCGGGTAACTAAAAAGAGTCATGATACATTGCAGTTATTTTTTGGAAAATTCAAAAAATTCTAAACTAATGGTCACAGAAGCTCTCGGACATTAGCATTAACAACAGTAAATTACACATAAAACTGATTTGTGGAAACATAACTCACATAAGATTGTTTCCACTTCAATGACCTGATTTTTTGAATCGTCACCAACTGACCTTCTACGAATTGGATGACATTTTATAGAGACACAGAGGTGCTTTGGAAACTAACCTATGCAAGTTTTCAGCTTCCATGATTCAATTGCTGAGGATCTAGCATCTCCAAAAAAACAGTACTCCAAAATGGTGGATCAGCTTTGTGAAAAGAGTTACCATCTTTAGGCTGAAGGTGCAGAAAATGTTTATCGCACTGGAAACCTGGTTTTAGGAACTTAACGTACCTTTATTAGCATGTTCTAGTATAACGATTTTCAAATACTTATATCTGCTGCGTTTAATTTTCAAACTCTTTTTCCTTCAGTGAATTTTCCTAACTATTTATTAAGATCTTACAACAGTAATTTTTGTCCTTTAGGATTATTATTATAGTCGCTATAAATGTTTATACCTAGAAAGACCGACAACAGTCATTTTGACCGCTTTGTGAACCTTTCTTTATGCATCCGTTTTCTTCTTTTTTCTCTTATCAGTTGTGTGTACTATGGACTATTGTTAGCTGTCAGGGTGAGTAATGTTCTTCTGAGTTTGAGTAGTATCTGCTGGGTCAGGTTTAATTCTTTGAACTGTTAGGAAAATGCGAAACACCTGCTGGTTTCATGGTTTCAGTTTTCTGCTATCTACACACTACACAGGGGGCAAAGTTGAGAAAGGTAAATTTGAAAAGCATGTGACTGGACACGTGAAATTACTTTGTTTCTAAAAAGAAGTAAATATAAACAGGTGAGTTCCAAAAATGTTTGCTGGAATTGTTTTGTGCACCAAAACATGTGCTTTGCTTGAAGCATTGACGTTTATTTTCTTCGGTGATAATGAAGTGCTCAGTCACATAATTATCTTCATGATGTCAAGAAGAACCGTTGACAAGCAAAACTTATAGGAACATTAACTCCTGAAACAGTTGCAGATTTATATCTAAAACAGATTACGGTTCGAATGAACAGTGTGACTTATCTGAAGAGAAATATATTCCTTGCGATGAGAATAGTTTGCTTTCATGAGGTTAGTGCAAATATTTTTCGGAGCCTAGATTTGCAGAAAAGGATTGTTCTTCTGAGTTAGAATCAGAAGAAACCTCGCTAATAAAAACTGATGCTTAAAATATAAAAAGTAGTGAAAGAAAAAGGGAAAAGTGCCGACGCCGAAAAAAAGGGGCAAATTTCAAAAACAGAACTCCTATTTCTTCAATTTCCTCCAAGTCCCCTTCACTGATGAATTTTGCTGCATATAAATAAGTATCTACCTCAGAAAAAAGATTAAAATAGTGTGAAATTAAATTATGCGGAAATAAAACTACGAGCATTTGTTCTAATTGCCAAAAAAAAAAAGAAAAAAGAAAAAAACTGTTAATGGCTAATATACAGGTGACGCGTTAACATATTAAGTATTGCGAAATACTGTAAAATAGTAATGCACGGTATCTTGCGATATTAAGATATTTTTAATCCAACACATGCATGGTTGATTATAGTACTTGTTAGTTATTACATGCTATAAAAATTTCCTCTTTTTTGTACAAATTTGCTCCTTCTCAATGCCAATGGTGTAAAGCATGTGTATTTCACTTGATCGAACATAAAATTAAAAAAAAGCTATCCGAGACTCATTTGCAGACTATATTACGATTAAATAGTTAAATTAAACTCTGAAATGTTGAAACAAATCTTTTCTATGGATAAAAATCTCGAAAGGAGGAAATTTCCTATCTATTAAGTACGGCGGTCAATGTGACCGCTGCTCGTCTTTCTAGGTATACGTAAAACGCCGTCTTTCTAGTGTTAATGTGTTGCAGTTCGTACATATTGATTTTGTAAAAGATATTGCTGCAAATGTTCCGTCAAAACTTGTTTTCAATGCGCTGTAGATCAAATTTCTCCTCTGGCAGATTTTTTTGTTACTACCTACCATTAGAAAGAGCAGATTTGTTTTTTAACGAAGCAGGTTTTTTTTAATATGGTGTTCTTTTAAATAAGGATAAAAAAAAGAGCTTGAAATTGTCTGTCGCTCACGAGAAAAGCTCGTTCTACATTATTATATTAACGGATGGTGATTTTCATGGAAACCAATTTGTAGTAATTTTACGAAAGTTCAGATTTAGAAAGATTGCTCAAAAATAGATTATATATATTTTTAAAAGCTTTGTTTGTAAATTAAATGTGGGAGAAGAACCTTACTTGTTATTTCCGTTGTCTCTGTCTGCTTCCAGAGCAAGCTATTTTTTTTCTGTTTCGATCACGTTTAATCTTCAAACTAGCTTTTAAAAAGAAGAAAAAAAAAAGATCTGAGTAACAACAGTTGTAAAATCACTATAAACCGGTTTTCATGGGAATCACTATTTTTATACAAGGTATAACGAACGTTTCTTGGGAACAACAGACAGTAAGTTAAGCTTATTTATCCATGCTTATCTGAAGAAGCATCATCTAAAATTATTTTGATAGGGGGAAAAATATTTCGAAAAAGATGCAAGGTGACAAATTTGAGCTACAGCACATTGAAAGAAAACGGACTATTTTTCATGTGATGGATTTGATGGTTCCTTTGGATTGCAATATATTTTGCAAAATCAATATTTAAGTTCCGTCACGGTAACTCATTAAAAAGAGTATTTTTACAATAAAATTTCGAAATACAAGCTTTTGAATTATTTTTGTTCAGAATATATGACATCCTGAAATACAGGAAAATATTTCCCAACCACACTTTTTCAGGATTTTTAACGCGTTTCGCACAAAACTTCTGAGCTCAATTTCAAAAAAATATCAGCAGACAGTACTGGTCTTAAGTTTCTTAAAAACCAGGCTTCCAGTGCTAAATTTTTTCGGCAACCATAGCATAAACACTGTAATTTGTTTTACAAACTTTTTTGAATATGTTAGTTTCAAAAACTTATAATCATCTTTATGAAATTTCGTTTAAAACGTGGATGGCCTTTATGGATGGCGAGTAGAACTACCAGAAAACATAAACAGTGAATTAATCAATTAGAGTTTTGTTAAAAATAAACATTGCGAAAATTTCCAACAGAACTGTCTTCTCTCATGATTTGTTTTTTGTCCGCTGGTTAGGCGTATTCATTTAACAGTTGCTGCATTAACTTTTTTTTAAATTTGAAACCACCTAAAAAAAGAGAGATCAGAACCATTAAATGCTTTTCAGTTTTTTCTTAATGTTTACACGCATCAGTAAAAATTTTAATAATCTTACTGACCAAATGCTAATTTTCAACGATATTAAGAATTCCTGAAAATAAATTTTCGTTTAAACTGATTTTCTTTTGCTGCTTCGAATAGTCCCTAATTAATTCATTCGTATTTATATAAATTTGGGTTAACATTATTCTTCATTCAGTTAGAGAAACTAAAGATTTAACATTATTATTCTGCAGGAAGAAAGTATAAAACTCGAGAAGCGTCCGAGTTCACAAACAAGAAATGAGTGCGACATTAGCTTCACTGGACAGGTAGATTGGTTGCTCGCTTTGCCTCATTTGTTGCGGACACAGTGCCCGCCACGTAAAGAGATGACCCTGAAACACCATGAATCACCCGCTCCCAAGAAATGGATTTCACATTTCTGCTTAAATTACTCGCCGGGTGCGAAAAGGATGCTGCAATATATATAATATTGTGTCATTATTCCTCTTTCCTCCTTACTGTTTTTATGGTGGTCTCAAGGGTCACTTTACTTTCTACTCCCCTGAATCTGATGCATCTAAATATGTTATAGCAGTGCCTTGTTATTTAAAGTTAAAAGAATGACTTTAAGTTACATAACCATGTAAAATACTCGATTTTACACATTATTTGCTTAGTTCTGTTTTTGTAATACAAGATGTTTCAAAAATAATGACCCGATTTGAAATGCGTATGTTATAACTATTGAAAATAGACACTTTAGATAAATTTCATATTACATGGATAATAATAATTTTTTTTTACATACCAAATAAAAGGTGCTCAATATGTTCAACTTTGGATGCACGGCATATGTCTTTACGGTAGTCCTATTCGTCCCAAACTTTTGCAACCATTTCTGCATCGACTGCTTCCAACTCTGCTGACACATAAACGCGGTCTTTAACAAACTCCATAAGAAGAAATCGCATACTGTGAGGTCCGGTAATCTCGACGGTCAATGATGTGTAACTGAATCGTCCGACCCCTAGCGACCGACTTATCGCATCGGTGAGAAATGTGATTGTGTAAAAAATGTCGAATGTTCAAACTCCTAACGATACCTTATTCGATGAAACGAATTAAAACCTGAATAGTGTTTTTTTTTTTTTTTTTGAAATTGGGTCAAACTTTTTAAAACACCCTGTATACTTAATTTACTGTTCATGTTTTTTAGTATTTCATTCTTCAATTTTAGTTATAATCGCATTTTAATTTCTCAACAATATTTTGTTTTTCTTTCCATCAAAAACTGCACTTCTTTAAGGTTTGTATACTCTTTTTCCAATGTTAATTAAAAGTAAGGGGGAGACATCTGCTCATATGTTCCCCGTTATAGCCCCTTTCTACCTCACAGCCACTTCGTATGACGCAGTTTTTTAAAATTAAATAATGACCCGACTATAGTAAATCATTCTTATTTCTGCTACGAACAGTTGTCGCCATCTTGCAACAAATTTCAGTTACTGGTGATTTCATCAAAATAGAACACACTTTCAATAATATTTTAACGTTCCAATCCAATATACAGTCAATACCGCTTAATGTTATACATTTTCAATGTACCAGACCGTTGTAATATGTGTTTTTGATCCCGGATAATGGTATATTCCACTTACAAGAGAGATTTTCCATGGCAAATTGGCTTTTACGTTACGCGGGCTCGACTGTAGTTTAATGCAGTAGCTGATTTTGTCAATCAGTAACTTCAGTGACAACAAGTGCAATATTTATTTTGTGCAGTAGTACCTCTAGTCAACTTTATGCAATAAAATTGAGAATTCGATAACTAGTGGAATATAGCTTGAAAACTGGGATAAGAATTTCTGCAAACTAGGGTGCAACGCCAACCGCGATATTAAGATTTACTTAACCGACTATAAGGATGTTTTTCTGAAAATTAAAACAAAAAGAGCAGTCTGCTATCACATCAAGGTACTAAGTATGAAGTACTAAGACCACCTTTCTAATAAGCAAAAATTGTGCTGCAACAAAAGCTTTTTCTCTAGATTAGAATCGCTACAGGTATAAAAAATTAACTCTAAGTTTTAATACATAGTACATCATACTTTAGAATAAAAAAGAAAAAATGAAAAAAAAAAACTATTAAAACGCTTCTTAACACACTTTTTAGGTCTGTATTATTTAATGGGATGCTCTTTTGTTTGATGGAGCTAAATATTTTCCTGTTAACCTTTGTCTGAACTCTAACTACGTGTGGGATGCTGAAAAAGAAAGCGGAGAATAATAACTTTCTTAATTGCCCGCTTTTCGTGTATCACGTAATAAACGTAGTGTAAAGAAGTTAAAACATAATCCACCCTTGAAACTATTATTTCCTCTAAATTCAGCAGAAGCGACACTATGATGAATATAAAAGCAAAAATTCTTGGCATGCAGCATTAGAAGTGTTAGACGGAAAATTCCGACGTGGACAGGCAATTTTCGCAGATGACTTTATGCGAAAAGACGAAGAGTTAATCATTTCTAACAAACATTAATAGTGAAAGTTTAAGTTAGAAGTGAAGTGAAGAGAAATGCTGTGAATGTTATGATAGTTATATGCATGTTTAATTTTTTTTACACAATATTCAATTATGTTTGGAATACAACGTTTCCAGTAGTACATTAAACATAATTACACGTATTGCTACTATCTTTTACCGCAACAACTAATAATTCAGTTTTGAAGAAAAAAAATCATATTATTAGGTTTTAAGTTGTCTAATCTTTGCTTGATATTTTAAGTAATACACGTACATAACGAGACAAGTAGGAAACTATTCCTAGGGTTTGGATATCCTTATAGGGGGATCCTCATAGGGTTATAGGATAAGATTCCTTATAAGGATATAGGATATTCTTATAGGGATAGGTAGGAATAGGATATCCTTCAAAAAATAATAATAAAATGGTGAAAAATACTAATTTAAATATTTTCTTTTAACTCTCGTTCAAATGGACGATATATAGTTTAATATTGACTTTCCTATCAACTCGTTACATGTCTAATACAGTAAAGCAACGTTTATACGTTTATCTTTTATACTTTCTTCTCAGTTATACGTTTTTTATTTGGTCCCTGCAGAGTCCAATGCACATTAACGTATAGCAATAATACGTTCTTTTAATGTATACGCTTTTTTCATACATTCCCTTCAAAAACATATAAACGATGTTCCACTGTACTTCACTGTGTCTTACAAGCCTTAATCAGCATTTCGTTTTGTTACAGTTCTATAGTAAAAGGTAGGCAAAACAAATCAGAAAAAGATAATACTTACTAGGAATGTCATATTTATTTAAGAATTTTCTAATGATTTATATTATTAATGTTAAAAAATGAAATCTTTAAAAATGATCAAATGCACTCAGAAACTATTTCTGGTTTTTAAGCTAATTTTTACTCCTTTTCGCGGTTGAATATTTAAAAACCTGCATTCAGTTTCCACGGAAACAAACTCCAACAAAGAGTAATTCTTTTGCATCCATAAATAGCAGAAGGTTTCGAAAGTGCTGAGTAGAAGTTTCGCAATGTTTGATTTATTCTGTTGCAAATACAGTATTACTGAGATGTACCTAGTTTTGATTCAAGAAGTGTAATCTTGCTTTTAGAAAACGTGTGCTTCAGCACTTTTACGTTAATGGTAACGCTAGGGTATCAAAATTAAGGTTGAGAGGAGAAAAAAGGAAATGTTCTTCATTTTGGTTCTTCTTTGTAACAGCTGGTTTTCAAGAAAAATTAGCTGGAGCTTTAAAAAGGATTTTCCCCCCTTCTTCATGTATTTTATGGGTGATGAGTGCTATGAGCTGAAAAGAAATTTGAGGGGGGGGGTTCTAGTTCTAAATGACTTTTCTTAAGATGCTTTTTTAGACCTCATCTTTTTTTTTTCACTTTTTTAAAATTTTAAATCGAATATTTATTTTAATGTTAGGAAAGAATCTTTTTTATACCATTAAAAAATTTATTCTATAACGATCTGAAGCTGTGCTAACGCTTTGAAGCTGTGCTAACGCTTTAACTTAAAAATTGTTTAAAAAAAAATGCAATTTAGACTTTCGTCAATGTTTTGAAGCTACGGATTAATTTTCAACTATAAGATGAGCACTAATCTAATTTAAGGTATTAATTTATGAGTAACAATGTTTCTGTGTCAATTTTTAAACAAAGAAACGATTTCACAATTGTTTCGTTCAAAAACAGTACAGGAATTTTTAGGAAATCTAAAGAGATGAAAGCCAAAAACCTTTAATTGTTCAGTTTCAACTTTCCTTTAATTACGTTAGATTAGTGTAATTATACGACCTAATTTAATTATTAGATATATATTTACATATACTATATAAGAATACTAACGAATATGATATTTTCCCTTCAGTAAAATTGTCTGAATAATACATTTAACGTCAAAGTCATTAAAGGAGTTGTCCGACAATAGTTCAACCACGATAAAAGTTCATTTTGTAAAGATATCAATGAGTGACTTTCTTGAAAAAAGGAAATATTTTACGTTTTTGCTTCAAACATAAGGAAAATATCTTCCCAATTAAAGTAATTGTTCGAAAAATCCCAGCAATGTGTGTGTGTGATGGCTTAGTAAAAGAAAACAAAATACTATGAAGAACGAACTGTTCTCATTTTTGCACAAGTAATTGTTATAAGCTGCAATCAACACAGCCTTAAGGAATCAATTAAATAAAAGTAACTTTAGCCTCATTATTTCCTTGCTATCTAATAAAAATCCATCTCTAATAAAACAAAAATAATAAAGATATAAAAGTATGAATCAAACTATAATATGTCAGCTATCTGAACAAAAACTAAGTATACATATCTTCTTATCCTTCTTTTGATTTTTACACTGCTAACTTTGGGTGAATTATAAAAATACTGTGGATATTGCATCACATATTGACTTTACTAAAGACATAAACTAGTTTTTATAGTGTGTAAAACATTGCAAATGTGTCATAGCTCAGTTTAATTTATAAATAGTACTTAGACTTCGGTATAATGAATATCTGTAAAAGAACGGAATAAATTTTGACTAAATAATATATAACAGCTAAATTACTTTCTAATTGCAGTTTTGAAAGGAGTTTAGGTGTATTCAGACGAAGATGCTAAAATACATGAAGAAATAAGTTTTTCAACACGCATTGGGAACAAAATTTTTAAATCTTCATCTCGAAAATTATAAGCAAAGTATTTGGTAGTTGTGCTTCTGCTTGCTGCCATTTCATTGAATGCTGCTTGTCTACCTATTTGGCAAACATTAAAACCTATAGCGTTTTAATAACTACCCATATTCTCCATTAAAAAAAAACATTGAAAGTTTAAAATATACTCTGTCGCAAAAAAGTATCTCAGACGAAATTGAGTTACATACAAGAGACTGGACAGGAATGTAGTCTGGTAAGAGCCATGCAAATCATTTTAATTTCGTGGCCAGTGTGACAATTGTAGGCAGTTTATGCGCCTACGAGGAGCGCAGCTAAGGAAGTTAGAAAGCGTGATTGCTCGAGTCGTAGGAATAGTTAAAAGTAACTGTCGACTTTTTTGAATGCTATTGTGATGCTATTGTGACTAGGACGACCTTTGGGAGGCAACCGGTGGCATTGCGATCAGTTGTTATACGTTAAGAAGGGGTATATAGTAGATTTCAGAGAAGCTGGTAGGCTGCACAAGAAAATAGTTCGTCACCTTTGTAGGTGCGATATAGTAATAGCTCGTTGTTTGACTACTATTGAAAAAAAAAGGTTGTCCAACGTTTTGGAGTTAGGGAGATCTATTTCATTATAGATTAGCCTACGTATCATAGTTTAAACGAACTGATGTGTGCCTCACATGACTTCCTTTTACGCCAATTTATTGATAATAGTGCCTTAAAGTAAGCAAAAAAACGCTTTAAATAATTGCAGCACCCCCTCCCCCTCTAGTTTGGGGCAAACCGAAGGAGAAAAAGTTTTCCAGAGATTAAGTTTCCCAAAAACGGCAATTTTAACGTGATTCTTTAAATATCATTCTTTATGTATCGCCAATAGAGTCAAATTAAAACCAAAATCGAAAAATATATTTTTCGCCAAATTTATCGAATAGTTGGTAACAAAATTTTGCAACTAAAACCTTGTAGACACATATTGCCAAGTGTCCGACAAATTATAACATCACTTACGTTTTTACTAAAATTAACACTGATTTTCCATCAAAAAAGGTGTAAAAGACCTTTTTTTGAACATTCGAATGCTGTCAAAAAAGGAGATGAATAACTAGACACCATTAGGAGTCTACGTACCAAATTTCAACTCTCTACAGCATACCGTTTTTGGCACATACAGACGTTACGAGAAAACTCGGGGTAATTAACTAGGGGTTCGTCAAATTGGATATTTTGGACGTCCATACGTTCTTCGTATGTATGCACGAATGGTATGTATGTATGCTTGCGGTCGGGCCGTATAAACAACTCAACATTCATTCGGGGGTGAGCAAAATGGAAATTTTGGCCGATACTTGAGTTCAATTTTTTTCGCGAATGCAATAATTCCTTTACTATGTAAAAGGAAGTAAAAAGAAAGAGAGAAAAATAAACAAAAAATTTTTTTACCTGTTCTTAATTCACTGGTACTCCGGCAAAATACAACCTCTTACTTATTGTATCTAATTCCATTTTGACAAAGGATTTTATATGAACTATACATGCGATTTCATAATGCATTATCCATGAAACTTTACCAATTTATTATATCAAAAATATTACTTATTTTACTTATTGCAAATAAACAAAACAAAATAAAGACACTTGTTAAGTGCATGCTGTATAAATCTTTCTCAAACTTTTGGAAATGTATATCATTACTTGAGAACTAAATGTCTTTTAGTTGTGTTAATAAAATGCATTTATACATTATATAAAGCTGTCCTCTATCATTCGAGTATAGCTAACCCTTCCAAAGCTTTCTTATCTACAAAGCCTCTTTTACTTTAAGAGTTAAAATAAAATTTCAAGCAAACAGCATTCTTCCACATCTAAAATTGCACTTTTGTTGGCTGAATGTTTTTAAGCAACGGAAGCAAATGTTTAAAGCTTTAACGATGTGTGCAAATCGTCTCTCGGGATACTAACTGTGTACTTTTCTGTACTTAAGCTTTCCAAGTTATGGTTCTGATGTAAATAAATCCTTCCGTTGTACACGTGTGGACGACTGATAACTGGAAAATAGTACTTAGGATTCTGGTGCCGTATTTGCAATTGTTTCTTTAGCACAAATGTTTTCTTTTAATCCATATGTTTGTTTGTTTTAAGTTTTGGATTTTTAATGATTTTCTTTTCTTTGATTGTTTGTACCACCCAGATAGTTTGGTATCAAAAATAAAAAATAAACAAATTATCTAAATAAAAAGACAGAAAAAATGATATACAGTCGAATCCCGACTTACGCGAGGGCTGCGCTTGAAGAACCCTCGTAAGTCAAAATTTCGCGTTGTGGAACAGCGTACGTTCAGATTTTTTTATAAGCATACCCAATTATTTTAGACATTTGTAAACACCCCCCCCCCCCGAATTGTTTCAAACCATTTCTTAACTATATTACTACCGTATCTTTCATAAAGAACGGGATTTTTACTATATTTTAGAAATTTTATTTTTTTAATTTAATATAAATTATGGTTATGAAGCCCAAATTCAATGATGAATAGGAGAGAGATAAACATGAAACAAAACAGTACGGTACTTGCATTATGTACATTATAGTATCATAATAGCACTGAACAGTAGAAGTAGTAAATTTAATTATAATTTAAAAAATGAAGAATATAAGAAGTGTATGCAGTGTGGTCAGACTGTTACCAGTCTTCTCACAGCATATGCACGTCAAAAAACTCGTCAGAAGAAGAGGAAAAAGAAGAAAGATTGATGGTTCATTTCTGCATTTTTAGTATCATTCCAAGTTTTTTTCGGTGGATCCGTCATCTTTCTCAGAAATGATGTTATCATTGGTTGCCTTAGTTTTTATTTCCCAAAAACAAGTAAAAAGGAGCTATAGCAGAAGCAAGGTGATTAGCGAAGGTAATGGAACTTATCATATTCTGATCTTGCGTCTCCGACAGTTTTAGCATTTCTCTTGCGCATATGCTCATTTTCTTAAGGACTTCAAAATTCAGTTCAGACAGCTCCCTTTCAAGTTCCTCCTCTTCGATTTCTTCCTCACTTAGACTTAACAAATTCTGCTAGGTCAGAATCTGACGGAGTTTGGTCATGGCAGTCGATGAGCTCGTTGATATCCTCTTCCTTCATATCGGAGAATCCTTCTTCATCCAGGTGCTTCGCCAACTCCACTGCCTTTTGAACTGCTTCATGGTGAATGTCTTCAGGAGCAAAGACCTTGACAGTCATGCACGACATCCGGCTAAAGTTTATTCCAACTTGCATTGGTTGTCTGTGTTTTCATGACTGCTAATGATGTGCCTATGTTTTGCAGTGCAGATGCAATTGTATACTGCTTCCAGTACTCTTTCAGGTTGAAATTTTCCACACCGTTCATTGCTTGCACAAGGCCACAAGGTTTTGGTGACATTCCTTTGTTTAAAGGGTTTTAAATGCCTTGCTTTAATAACACTTGGGAGCCACCATATTTTATCAACGGACATATGTTGATTGAAAAAAATTAAAGAATCGGGGCGGTTATGTAATCGAGTAAACTAAAATAAAGCAAATCGTTGTTTAGACTAGTACAGTGTGTGAACTTTCGTTTTCAGTGATGCTAAAGGAATGAAAGTCCGTTCACGAAACAAACATTTAGTTTTAACGAAACCTATTCTAAGGCTCCGCGACTCCTTTCCAAAAAAATCATATTGCAGCCGAGCAATTTGCGTTAGCAATAAAAAAAAATCGTTATTCATGAAAAACTCGCGTTGTAGCCATTTCGCGTAAGTCGGATCGCGTTGTAGCGGGATCCGAGTATATATATATATATATATATATATATATAGAGAGAGAGAGAGAGAGAGAGAGAGCTTAACTGATTCAACCATTTCTTTATTAATTTTAATTATCAAAAAATCGATTAATTTTTTGCAGTGATGTTTAAATTTTCATTTAATAGGTGTAAGTGTTTTAGTTCCTATGATGCGTTGCAACGTAGCATTTTTCTGTCACATATCGTAATATTTGAAATTTAGTGATGCATATAGAGTGACAACGTAAGAAAAAGGAGATATGTTTTCAATACACAATTTGTTCTTTTTACATGATTTGCAATAACCAGTAAAAAAAAAAGGTGATGATATTTTAAGCGTAACAATTTTTAGGATAAAAATCGATGTCTGTGAACGAGAAAAAAGCCAAACTCTTAATTTTAATTCAGGCACTTAGAATCAAAACCAGCTCAATTCATGGATTTACAAAAGTGATTTTATTTCCTAATTTGATAGTTTATTTTAGTTCAAATGAACGTCACTAACGATTTTTAACAATGTATGCTGTACAGTAATTATTAATTTAGTTATAAAACCTAAAAAACAAAACAATATTAAAATATTAGTGACAGCAACATTTATATATCTTTCCAAGTTGTTCCTGCAACAAATTAGAGCGCATGGACTGCAGAGAACTATCCGCAAAGACAAACATTTTTTTTCTGCTGCCATACGGCTTAAGACGTGCTTGATTCGATTACGTTTGCTGTGGGCATGAAAACCAATTACACATTTTAAATAATTAACTTTAACAAAAGAAATAAAAGTTTCTGGAGTTACATTTTAACCAGAATATTGTTATAAAAAATATATGCAAAACCCATCTGACACCCAGAAATAACAAACCATTATAATATTTTCTTCTTCACCGTGATTTTTCACGTTTCCCAGCAAATGGCAGTTTCTTTCACATGACCACGTGTAAAATCAGAACGCAGAAACGAAAGACAGCCGAGATACCCTCCAGTGTCGAATTCGACCTCTCTCCCCTACGATGTGAATAAACTTCAAAAAACAACAATTCTTTTGTATTTGAGCAAACTAGCAAAAAAGTTAAAACGCATACAGAGGAGTTTGATCTCACTTGAAGAATTATCATTTAGCATTGCTAAAACGTATACCTTTTGCCTATGGGAAATCCTGAAACATGTACACTGTAAAAAAAAAAGAAAGAAAGCTCCCAAAATTGTACCGTAAAAAGTATTTTTTACCTTAAAATCCCATTTTTACATTAAAATTTTACGAAAAAGGAACAAGAACGCTGTAGCTTGTTGAACTGGATAAAACAATCAAGATACAAAGATTCGAACCTGCGTCCTCATTGTTCAAAGAACGGCGCACTGCTCTCTATACTGAATAAGACTAAGTATAAGAACGGGATTGGTTAAGTGATGATCCTCACCGCATCACGTGGTGTACCATTTGGCGCCGCAATCTTTTATATATTCCAGTACAATCTGTAATTGGCGCTGCAATCCTTCATATATCTTCCGGTACAATCTGTGTACTCAAGTTTCTTCCGTAATGTTAACACTCCAGGTTACAGAAATTTTTGCCTTAACGGTTCCTGAATTTTTTACACTGTATGCAACACACACGGTTAAACACATACACACGATTATTAAAGAAAATACACTCAAATCTCTTTTTGTACGGTAGATTGGGACCGCATAAAAAATTGCATTAAAAAATTGTTCGTTTTGTAAATATTTTCGTCCCAACTTATCCCCCATCTGATTGAAATTTTCATATTCCGCACAAAAAGAGTTCGCAAAAAAGGGCATAAAAAAGACCATACAAAAATACGGTTGAGTGTATTACAGATATAAATATGCGTATGATATAAAAAAATATTATAGAAAAATTAAATATGTAATATTTTTATTTATTTTTTTATTTATTTGTGAATATTAAACTCCTATGCTTTCTAAACCTTTGTTACAAACAATTATATGAAGAGTAACTTTCACGAAAATTGCTGTCGTTTCTGCTTTTCATTAAAAACATCCAACAATGATTGGAACTTTTCTAGAATAAATGTGATGCGTCTGCAGCGCTATTCTAGCATTCGCAGCTTTTCTCTTGTAAGCGATATCCTAACCGCCTCGGGTAGCAATTAAAGAGAAAGCAAATGCAGCAACACTTTCTGCCCATCACAATTAAGGAAAACAAACCTACTTATAAATGAAAAGGACATGCAGATAATTGTGAAGACTTTCTGGCAGATTTCTTTTGTGAAATGACATAAGAGAGAATTAATTTTATTTCCTGATTTAGCGAAATATGGTTACATAAATAAATACTGCTTCATACAAAGCACTGATAATTTTATGCATTTTAAAAATATTGTTTTAGGCAATGTTTAAATAAATCATGCAGATAAAAAAACATAAATGTATTGCGTTTAAACTAATTGGTTTATTTAAGAATAATTTGTCTTTGTATAGAGTAATTAAGGCAGATAAAAGCGTAAAATTCGTTTACTTCCACTCTTGCTAAGAAAGGAAGGCACAGTTTAGTAAAGAAAAGAAAACCAAAATACATAATTTTCTACTAAACATAAGTTCAGAAACGTCTGTCTTAGCAATATTTACGTTTAGAATTAACGTTATCTATTATTCTTATTCTTGTAATGTGTGCCAAAAAATTGCACAGCACTACATAAAAATGTTCTTAACATAACACAAACATCTTAACATAAAAATGAAATAAAACTCAAAGCGGAGCATTAAACCATTTAAAAACTCTTCTTTGCAATAGAAATCACAAAATTTTATCATTTTTCTAAAAAATATTAATGCTTTAAATTTCGCAAATGATTAATGTTAAATATGGAGATTTAATAAACTGCACGACATTCTAATTTATGCCTATAGTAGAGTGATAAATATAATTAGAGTAAAATTAAATTATACAGTAGTTAATTTTAGGAGTGGCTGTTTACATATTCAATTGCATGTAAATTAATGTATATAAAGAACAAACAGTCAAAGAATTGCTGCAACATAAATTGTGCTTTATATAGGCTCATTACTAAACTTATTTTTATTTTATTGCAAAGAATATTTCTGGGATGCTGAACCATGAGTTGTTCAGCTACTAGTTCGAATCAAAATTATTGAAGTGCTAGTAGATTGTACTCTCTGAAATAAATCGGACATCCACCTTAGTGGTGCTCTGTAAACGAAAACTGCATCTTTCTGCCTTAAATAGGGTAGCATTGTCTACTCAAGTTCGAAACCCGAAATGTTTAGTTAGCAACATCAACAGAAACAAAAAAAAATTCTATTAAAATACTTCATTTTAAAATAACATAAAGGCTTGCAATTTTAGTCAAATATTGCGTTTGTTACACGATTGCATTTAACTTCAGTTTCCGAGCACTCACAAATTTGAAAACTCATTAGCTTTACAAACCGTAAAGCCAGTGTTCCAAAACTTTGACGGTGTTTATACTCATTTATTAATGATGAGCGTTTAAGTTAATTAGCTTATTTAGGAAGCATAAAAACAAATTTAACACAAAATTTAACGCAAAAAAAACATAAATAAATAAATTTAAAATTCGTTTATTTCGATACTTGATCTTTACTAATAAGCTACTACTACTTTACTAAAGCTGAAAGTCTGTCTGGATCTCTGTCTGTCTGTCTGTCTGGATGTCTGGATCTCTGTGATGCGCACAGCGCCTAGACCGTTCGGCCGCACCTCGAAGCAATTTTTTGAAAATCTGATTCTTTTCTTTTTCTATTCCAATTTTAAGAAAACTGTACCGAGTAAATTATCACAACATGGAAGAGTTAAATTACGAAATTATCATTACGTGGAACCGTAACATTGTCGAGCAAATGAACATAGCAAATTGGCGAGAAATTTGTCATACATTATTTGTCAATATACAGGCGAAGCGAATGATCTTTTCATTTTCAACTACGGGCAAAGCCGTGCGGGTACCACTAGTAAGAAATAAGAGAATTCTTTTGCAAATAAATTTCCTGGTAGTGTTTAACCACAAGTTGTTCAGCTTCTGGTACTGATCAAAAGTATCGAAATGTTGATAGATTGTGCTCCAAGTTGAAAAGTTTTATTAAATCATGCTGCATAGCAGCACCTACCAGAGCTACTTGCCCCAAGACAGAGGAGAGGTTCACCTACCATTTGTACTGGTTATCTCCACATTTTAAATTTTGTCATTTACATCCGCTTGCTTCTCACTACCTCAAATGATCTTGAAAATTGCTGTTACGCAAAAATGAAAAAATAAAAGTTGATAACGTTCAATCTACTCCATTAGCAAAAAAGTTGATAACATAATAAAATCAGATTTTTTTTTATAGTTATGGCGGAATCCTGCAAGAAGAACGTGCTGCGGCATGTATGCCATATAAGTACGGTTAAAAAGCTCACAAAATAGTTGCCTACCCTTGTAAATGAAATTCGCGCATTTACACACACAGTGCTTAGTACAAACTTTACTTGCAAGTTTGGTTCAAAATCATGCACGGTTGCAATATTTGGAATTTAACAGCTATTTAAGCGTTATGTGTTTAGAAGTTTCGTTTGGGAAACTAAGCACTTAACTCAACACTTAACACAACATATTAACTGTACAGCGAAAGGTAACTATCAGGAATTACACTGGTTAAATAAATGTGTTCTTCACCTGACCGTTTTCTATCCACAGTTACAAAAAATGCTCGGGAAGTGTCATCTATTCCGAGTGTGCAAATCTCCCGGATTTATCCAAAGCCTTCGTACATATTTGAATGAAGAGAAACATAGGTATTATTATTTAGAGAAACTATTATTTAATTTTATAATAAACGAGCTGATGTGTGCATCACATAACTTCATTTTACTCCAATGTAATGTCATTTCCCCATTAGTGGCAATTTTAATGTGATTCAAAAGTTTACTCTCTAAATATCACCAACAGTGGCTAAATTCAAATCAGATTTTTAAAAAAATCGCGAAATTTGTCGCCAAAGTTCGGCGACCAAATGATTGGCGATGTCCGGCCAAATTATAACACCACTTGAGTTTACATCAAATTAACAATGATTTCCCCCCAAAAAGGTGCAAAAGACCCTTTTAGAAGTACCCAAACGCAACCCAAAAGGGAGGTGCACAACTAGACTCCACTAGGAGTCTACGTACCAAATTTCAACTTTCTAGGACATACCGTTCTTGTGTTCTGCGACATACATACGCACATACATACGTACATACAGACGTCACGAGAAAACTCGTTGTAATTAATTCTGGAATCGTGAAAATGAATATTTCGCATGTCTATACGTTCTTAGGCACTTATCCACGTGTGGTCGAGTCGAAAAAAAACTCAACGGGGGTGAGTAAAATGGAAATTAATGTCGATTTTTGAGTGAATTTTTTTTCGCGAATACAATACTTCCCTTTTTGTAAAAGGAAGTAAAAAGGGTTCACCCATGTAACTCGTGGCTTAAATTTACTGGTATTTACCGAAACACTTTAAGACAAACCCATTAACATTACTTATGAACGAATATTTATTAATTTGAAATGATTTATTGATCAACTCAATATAAATACACAATTAAATTTTTATGCATAAAAATAATTTGCTATGAAAGCGACAGTGATTACTGTAAACACATCCTTTGTCAATAAACCAAGTGATGAAGACGCATATTATGAAGCAAGGAACTCTGTGCTCAATAGATCTGAACTGACAGTAAGGAGTTATTATCAATCCCTAACACCGTTAAAGATGATCGCTTTGAAGGTATGCTCGAGAACATGGTTTCTCTATGGCCTTTAATTCAGTGCTGCATTGTACAGCTCTTCAATATGCAAACAATCTAGATCAAGGCAAATATTCAAATATACAGATTGGAATATCGTCAAGAAATAGTTTCATCTTGGATATCGTGATTGGGGAAGGTTAATTGCTTTGTAAAATAACAAACCGTTAATGATTAATTCACTTCAATTAGCAACATTACCAATATGTAGTATTGCTAATTGAAGTGTTGTTATTTAATCATTTTCAAAATGGGATTTTAATTTTTACATTATAAGTATTAAATACGGCGATTCAATATACTTCAGTAATGAGGGATAGATCGATTACGCTTTAATCAATGGCTTGAAATAATTTTAAAATTAAACTTGTTTTATGTTTTACTCTGATTTTTTTTATAACGTAGGTATGGTAGGAAGTGAGATGTGGGGTTGAATTTAGAATTCTGCACATTTTTTTTCAAATCTAACAAAATCTATGTAGCAAAAATTGCGGAATTGTCTTACAGAAACTGTTTTAAGTCTTTGATTTTTGTTAAAAGATTCAGTGGATTAGAATCTAATATATATACAGGGTGTTCCATTTTAACCTGCAAGACCTTTATTTCCCCAACTGTTAGTCCTAGATGTATACTTCCAATTGCAAAAATGTTCAAAATCAGATGCAGAGTTAAGATATTGAAAGTTTGAAGCAAAAATAAAAATGTGACAAAATTACAAAGTTTAACTTTTTATACGGGCCCTAGGTCCCCTGACTAATATTTCAAGAAATAGTCTCCATTGTAAACTATTATTGACACAAAAAACTTGACATTTGTGCTCCCAAAACTCAAGGAGATATTCCATTTCAAAGTTTTAAGGGATCATTCAGAAGATGCGATTGGAACTTATTGCCCTTTCAGAAGAAGGTCTTCAAAGTAAGAAAAAGTAGGTACTATTTACGTTTTTCATTGCTATTCAAAACAAATGCAAATGTTATGCCGTGATACGCAAAAACACACAACAAAACCTTGAACAATTTGAAAAATCACACTCTATGCACACATATAAATTTTAAACACTTGTTAACCGCTATATTTCCCCCTAAAAGCTGTTATTCACGGTCAGTGAAGAGTGGTGTAAGTCACTAAACGATGCGTTTCATATCTCGGTGAATATTGTTCGTACTGCTTTCAAACTTTTTGTGTTGGAATTATTTTTCAATGGAGAATGTTTCCCTAAGTATAAGTTAAGGAAACCGGGGCTAATGTAAAAAGTTAAATTTTGTATTTTTTGACTTATTTTTATTTTTACTTCAAATTTTCAATATCTTAAATCTTCATCTGATTTTGAACATTTTTGCAATTGGAAGTATATATCTAGGACTAACAGTTGCGAAAATAAAGTTCTTGCAGTTTAAAACGGAACACCCTGTATAATGGCTGTAAATAAGGGTTGTACAGCCCGATATTTCAAATCAAGATTTTAGACATTAAATTTTGCTTATGAGAATACTGCAGATTGAAATAGCCGACCAATGAACACATTTGCAGTAAGTGTGTTTGAAATATCCTCCGGAGAGTGCTCCCGCTGTCATCGGAAATTGCTCCTCAAACTGTGACTTCATGTGCAGGTCCAGTGAGTCTAGGCCGCAGACAGTTTGGTTATAGGTGTACCCCTGGCCGCCTTCTGACCAACACACGGCGATCACTTGCACCAAGGCAGAATCTGCTTTCATCAGAAAACACTACGGATCTCCATTCCGTATTCCAATGAGCTCTGGCTTGACACCACAAACGTCGCAAACGGCAATGTCTTGGCGTCAGTGGAATACACGCTACAGAGTGCACGACTCGGAGCTATCCGTGAAGTTACCAATTTCAGAATTCATTGTTTTACTGTGGTACCAAGTGCAGATCGAATTTCTGCAGAAGACGCAGTATGATGCACCTCATCTTTACGCCGAATACGGTGATCTTTTCTCTCTCTTTTTTTTTTTTGCCGCAAAATATGTGGAATGTGGTAGTCGAAATCATCCTTATGCAGTAGTCGCATTGAATCCCATGTAGTAGGGGAGGGTGGCCCAAAGCTGGTAGGTTTTCGAAGAACGCTCGAAAATTGTAGTTTTTGGACTTTTATCGCAACAATATCGGTTTTATTTCCTAGCAGGGTTCTTGAACTTCAAAATAAAAAGTAATTTTTGTATTATTTCAAACCCAATATTTATTTATTATCATACTTTACATACATTTGAAATCCCCCCTTTGCCCTACCATGGAGCCCAAAGCGGGTAAGTTAACTAATTGTGATTTGGTACATTTATTAATCAAATATGAAGTTAAAAGAAGTTATAAGTGATTAAAATAGTTAACTAGCTACCTGCCATTATAAAAAAATACATATATAAAACAGTTGTACTTATCCAATTTAAAGTCAGCTCATTTGTTTATAAAACATAAAGAAATAACTGATTAAATTAACAGACTAATTGATTGCCATCCAAAAAAGTAACTTTTTGAAGTTATTCTTATCCTATTGAAAAAGAAAATCTAAGTCAGCACACGAATCAAGAAATTATAAATATATGATTAAATCCTATACCCGCTTTGCCCGAAGGCACGATTTTTTTTTTAATATAACCTTAAATCTAAAAAAAAAAAAAAAACGAAATGATTATCGTTGTTTGTAGGTGGATGGTGTCAGAATAACATAATATTATTGACCATTAAAAAAATAACCTGGTCTTCGACTAATCACAAGTTACAAAACTTAATTTTTTAAAGAAATGTATCATTTTTTAAACTTTAAGCCTGGTTGAACCAGGCTGCTTAAAACTCGAAGGTGTTCATGTGAACACAGCATACGTGCGAACACAACGTACGTAACATGGTGTGTAAGCATCGCCGCTAACACACCATGGAGGGGCATACGAAGGCCTACCCGCTTCGGGCCACCCTCCTATATTTCTTTTACAAACATAAAATCATCTAAACAGCTCATTATATAAAACTTATAAAGGCCCTTCATATAAAACTTAAATGCAGTGTCAAAATTTCAAGCAAATATACTCTACAATGTCGGAAATTACCGCTCAATAGACTGCAATTAAGTAAACAAGAAGAAAAGGCAATTCGTAAAACTTGGAGCAAATGAGTTAGTAACAGACTATGCTTTGAGAAGCTATACTTTGTTGTACTTTTTTGCCTAGGTGACTTTGCCTAGTTATTCGCATTGACTCTTAAATGAGCGTCATTACTCTTTATCTTGCATTCCAATAAGCAGCAAACCATTATGAACAGCAACTATCAAGTGGCAAGATATTGTTAAAAGGTTTTACTTTGTATATTGCAATATTAACTATGTTTTCAAAACGGCTCTAGTGCTGATTAAAGAAAATATTTTCATGTTTATCATAGGCAATAAGTAAACGAAATTAATTTTGCTTACAATCTAGTTGTTTTGTAACTTTGTAATTATGACTAGTTTGTTGCACGTAAATCCTCACCAAAACATATGCACTTTTAGTTCCGGTTTTTCTTTCTATTTTTCCAAATACCAGAAAATAATGGCATCAGAAAAGTTCTATAGCATTTAGGCAGCATTTAAAATCGTTAGTAGTTAAAACTATTAAGATATTATTAAATTAACACAAACTTAAATTTATTTTTCCTTGAAAGACTCTAGTGCATTAAAAATGTTATTTTCAAAAGCATCATGAGGGATTAACATGATTTAACATTATTCTTTATCCTTTTCTAATCTCCCTCGTCTTTACTAGTTTCACTATCAACTGTTTCTATTATGTAAATTTTCAGTTCATTCTATCATCTACTCGTAATTTTTCTTCGTATTTAAAATATTTATAATTAAACCATCAGAGAACGCACTTTTCTTTGAAAAATTCATGATTATTTTTCTCTTAAACATATATTTTCTCCATTTTTACAAAGGAAATAACGCTCACTTTTTGAACTTGTGAGAACCTAAAAGCAAATCATTCCGGATTAGAAGCAAGTCAAGCGCGAATCATATTCAACAACTGGAAAATAATGTTGAGAATTTCAAATGAAATACTAGACACGTCCTTTAATTTCAAAAATTGAACAATGCAAACTGTTCTACTATCGCTTTCATATCCTTCTGCCTAGAATAATTGCAGCTACATTAATGGAAAGTAGCATTGCAATTTGGACTTTAATCTATGTTTTGAAAATCATCGGAATTGAAATATACTTTACATTGACAGCAAAAAAAAAGCAATTAATGTTTAAAAAATACTGTAAAGAAATTGGTTTTCGAAGAAAGCACTCTGCCATTTTAAAAATGTATCTATTAATATTTCCTCGCGGGAGATTTTTCATGCGTTGAAATTTTTCTGACCAAACTTAACATTAAACGGATAAGTTGTTGAAATTAAGAGTTTTAATGAGAGTCAATGCATAAAAAAACCTACTCATTTTTGAAATAGAAAAACCTTCGAGGAAAAAAAATAATCGGAATTTTCAAGTTATAGCTACTATATTTTTTTTTGTTTATAATAACTAGTGTAGTTATTCCAGATAAATAAAACTTATTTCGTTCGTACTAAAACCTAAGGAATATTTATCCTGTCATAAATACATTATTGTTGTGTTTTGACATAAAGAAAGTAAATTCAAAAAAAAAAATCTGTAAATCGTTTTTACGGTTTTGTACGGGCTGAAATTACATAAAAAAATATTTTCATTACAATACGCGTCAGCAGTCTTTTGGGCTGAAATGTAATGCATATTTAAACTTTGATCCCCGTTATTAATCTCGAAATCGGTTTATTTTAATTAATCCGATCAAAATAATTGTTTAAATTAATAAAAACTGTGGAGATTTAGACCTCTATTTCTGGAATTTCTGGAAACTCAATTTTTTTTTTTTTTAAATATAATTGCTATTAACAATATTGGTAATAAAGATTATAGAATTTCTTTCCCATTTTTTTAAAAGTTTTTTTATTATTTAGACACTATTTCTCGAAGAAACAAATGTAATAGAACTGAAAACTGTTTTCCCTTCACCTTTCGAATCTAGAAATTTCATAGGGTCAACGGATATAATTTTATTCATGAGCTGTTTCTTTTTTTTTTTTTTTTTTTACAATCTCAAAAGACGCAGAAAAGGATACTGCACTGGTTGTTCACCAGTCTGAAAAATGTCTCAGCAGTTTTCTGAAAACTACCATTGGTTGCATTCATCCTTCTTGCAAAATAATAATAATAATAATAAATTTATTTGAAAAAAAAGTCAACACTGCATGCACACTTGTTTATACATAGGTACTAGTATCGTTTGTTGCGTCTGAATTTTAAAATTGTGTTTCGTTTGGTGTAAAAACTTTAAATGCATATATATATATATATATATATATATATATATATATATATATATATATATATATATATATTTGGTGTTATGCTTAGAGAGAAAGAAATCTCATGTCAGGATGTATGTTCGGGGTAAACTCCAAAACTACTCAACCGATTTATATCAAATTTCATACCCATGTGTAATTTGGTCCAACTTAAGAGATAGGATAGTTTTTATAATTTTTTATTGAAAATTAAATATCAAAATAATAGTGTGCTTCAATTGTTTAGTTCTAAAAATTCATAATAGATGGCGGTGTAAGTTAATTAATCGATACAACTCTAAGACAGTTTGACTTACTGTTAAAAATATTATACTAAAATAAACCCTGAAAAATTACTTATTATTTCCGTAGAACGTTTCGGGATTTTACAGGTTTTTATTCACTTCCTGAGAAAATCAACTATCTTTGTCAAAACGTTTCCTAAATTGTTACAAATGGCAGAAATGCAGATTTCTCACCGTTGTGAAAAATATTTTTTCACACCAGTATCAAGATTAACTGAACGTATTTAATAAGTGTATTGGTTTCAGCTCGATTATGGTCCGTCCAGACAGACTATGCTTCCATTGAGAGTGAACAAAATATCTGGATTACAAAGCTTTGGAAGAATTTCAGACGAGTTACATTAGGGATATTTGCTTGAGAATCTGTCTTAGCTTTGACAATGATTGCATTAATGCTCTGAGCGCTTTCTTGGAAAAGCAGGAAGACGCCAAGCTATTATATTAAATCTACGTTAAGCATGTCTGAAGGTGCCAGACACATAACCGACTTTAACCAAGAAGACTACTGAATTCTTCAAAAAGATTCCAGGATAGTTTCTGGAAGGTTACTGAATTTGAGCGGAAAGCGTTTCTTTTCTTCCTTTTTTTTCTAAGACATTAGTAATATCATTAGTTCTTGCAGAGATACGGTAGAAACAGAAAAATTGCAGTGACAACTGCAGTGTCAGGCAATGCTGCTAGAGATTTTTTAGATGGTAGACAAACAGCACATTCAGCTTTAAAGTTGCCTATTAGATACTCATAACAAACCAAACGCAATGTGCAATATTAAAGAAAAAATGCTGATGGCTGTAGTGTTGAAAAAGAGTGAAATTATAATTTGGGATAAGTGTACTATGGTTCATGAGTAAAAGCATTCATTCGAAGCACATCATAGGAGTATGCAAGATTTCAAACGCAGCGATAAACTTTTAGGTGATATTGTCTGAATACTGTCTGGTGACTTTCGGCAGACATTAGCAGTTATTCCGATTAAATCAACACATGTTTAAAACAATCGATTTTATAGCATAATGTTGAGATCATGCGATTGACCATGAGCATGCGAGTACAAATGCAAAATGATCTATTCGCACAAGTATTTTCTAAGCAATTGCTGGGTATTGGAAACGGTGAAAATGAACTGTATAAAAATACACACTACATCAAATAGCCAGACAATTTCTGCATTACCGTTGAGACGAAAAGTGAACTACTTGAGAGTGTATTCCCGGATAAGTTTATTTGCTTATTTTTTTAAAATAATTACTGCCTCTGTAATCGCGCTATTTTGGCAGGAAGAAACGCTAATGCAGACACAATTAACTTTTAGATGAAATGTTTGATTACCGGTAATTTTAAGTCATTTAAACCAAACGATACAATTGTTCATGAGAACGAATCCGTAAAGTTTCCAACTGAGTTTAAATTCTCTGTATATACCAGGAATGACACCACACAATCTAAAGTTGAAAATTGGTTCATTAATTAATCTTCTCCATAGTTTAAACACATCTAAATTTTGTAAATATACACGTATATTTACCACCAAAAGGGTCACCGGAAATGTTCTTGAAGCAGCAATTTTGACGTGAAAGTTTAATGGAAAAACCCTTAAATCTTTTCGTGTTAGCAAAAGACAGATTAACAAAAATATTGTGAACAAATTAGTAAAAAGAAAATTTCCAAATTTAATAATTTAAAATAATCGAAACGAGTTCGAGATAAATGTTGATTACCTTATTTATAAAATTCCATTTTTATAGTTTATCAATTTATTTGGTATATTTTGTGAGAAGTCATTGATTAAAATCTATATGAATAAAATGTACATACAAAAATGTGTATGTTGGTTAGTGCTTAATTTCAAGATTCCGGTACTTTATCTACTACTTTTAAGTTATTTTGCACGTTCGGCCGAAGTAAGTACTACTTACTAAATTTACTAAACGTAAGTATGTTAAGTAATGCTTTTACTATAGAAAATTTAGTTAGTACTTACTAAATTTAATAAGTTCCTACTTCGGCCAACTCGACCATTCTCAATTCCATGTGATTTAAAATCGACTGAACTTTTTCTAACTTTGTTGAAAATATTTGATCGTATAAAAATAATGAGTAAAACATTATTTCCATTCTCAGCCACAGCAACGCGTGGCTGGGTCAGCTAGTATATATATGTACTAGCTGTAAAGTATCATATCGTTCAATATTTGATCGTCCTCTTCTGTTAATTAATGATGTTTACATTAGAAGCAACCATTTGGTAATTCTACAAGCGATTAATTCAGCTGGCAGTCGATAACTTAAATGAAACTATTCGCTAAAGCTAAATCATCTGTAAATTTGAATATTTGCATTGATCTACATTACTTGCATACTATTGGAAGTCGCAGTGCAATATTCGATTCAGAGCGCTGCATAACCCAGAACCAGAGAATATGTTTCTAGCGATCATCTTTAACAGCTTTGGATATTACTAATAACTCCTTCCTGTCAGTGTTGATGTAATGCGTTCAAGAGGCTCCTCCGTTGATACACGGCATCATTTCGAGAGCCATTCACCACGGATTTGTTTCGAAACTGTTCTGCGATTGAAGCCCTGAATTAGGCGGAACATGAGCAAAATTATTAGGAAACTAACTCGTTTTTTTGTCAAAGGATTGATTTGTTTTCTAAAACGGTTATTTTCAATCACAAGCTTTTACGGGAATGTTTTGTGTAAGAATATTGTTTTAGTGTTATTTCTAATTAATTGATTTTCCTTTGAAATGCTTTGAAACTGAAGAAAAGGCACATTCAGTTAGCTTATTATAGAGTTAACAGGTCTCATAGTAACATTTTTATTTCATTTTAATTAAAATTTAGTTAAGTTTGAATTGTTTTTGCAACATTCATATTCTGTTTTAAATGCTAAAAAAATGTCACATTCAAGCTCCATGAGTTTTTTTTCTTTTTTTTTTTTTTTTTTTTTTTTGTTCTCGTTCTATTGATTTAACAGGTCTCTCCAAAACCGTGGTGCTAACATGTTTTGACTTGCTAAATAAAAAGGTGTAAAAGAAAAATAAAATATAACGTTTAGAAAACACGTTTCTTGATTTAAAATATAATTATCATGTGGCTAAAATACTTTTTTGAAAAATGTGCGAAGTCCTCGTTTTGAGCAACCAGTTGGGTAAAACGGATGAATCATATTAAACTACGTACTTTCTGCACTTATTGCGAATAAAACTGCGGCACCACGTAAAAAATTATGCAGCAAAGTGATATTCGGTAAACACATATATTATACTAGATACACATATAGATGCAATTTTGAAAAAGTGAAGCGTAGATCCTGAGAGATCAGTACCTGAAACAATAATCAGTGAGAGTAGTAAAAGAACTTTTACCGTTGGTTCATTGAGTCAACAGTGATTGAGGGACTGTATAGGTGCATCTACTCTTGCAGCTTCAGCCCGATTCCGCATTTCATCGACAGTAGCTAGTAGCGTTTTCATTTTGGGCCAATAGTTCGGTAACCATTAACCAATCGTTTTCTACTCGTGTGAGTTTAGAAGAATACGGTATTTATGGAAGCAGCCAACCATTTTCTGTTTTACAGTATGTCCGTACACTACAAGCAATATGCGATCGTACACTGTTTTAATAAATCGAAGGATTTCGAGATGCTTGAATAACAGGTGGAGTAACGGACCTTAACACTACAGAATTGTATCGGTTACCCTTCAAATTAGTGTCAATGTGAACAAGTGATGACCAGGAAGTTTGCACAGTCACTAGCGATACCATCCCTTTTGCCGATGTACTAGTACAGTAAAATCTGTGAAGTTGACCACCCTTGTAAGTTGACCATCTGTCTAAGTTGACCGCTTTTTTCAGGCACGGAATTAGCCCTTATCATACAAATCAACCTTTATAAGTTGACCACCTGTTTAAGTTGACCACTAAAGTAGTGCACCGCAAGTGGTCAACTTACACAGGTTTCACTGTATAAGGAAATCTTATGTACGTTGACATGTGCGTTCTCAACGGCAACGCCAAACAAGGAAGCAAACATAATGATGTTGTGACTAGAGCCGGGATTCGCGTAAAAACATGGCCTTACGCTAGGGGTTTTCTCCTTTTTAGACTCTGCGCCCTCCTTTGAACACAGTCAGGAGCTCACGACCCCACCCCACACACACACACCCTCAATACGAGGGCACAGTCGAAATTTAAAACTAAACCTAGTTAGGATAGTTGAAGCTGGTTATTAAATAAAAATATTGATGATTTCCTAAACAAATTAAATATTACTAAGCAAAACTTTGATTTGAGCATAGTTTTATTGGAACATAGGAAATTAGAGAACTGAATACAAATAAATTGAAAGCAATCTAGGACCTAGATGCGGTTAATTATCAACCTCTAACTAAAATTTACAAAGCTGAAGAAGAACATATCTAAAAGTTGTTTTCGTAACCATTGGAAATCATTTAGCCATGTTGGCAAATAATTTTTAAAAAAGTATTTTCTTGCTGACAAAAAACTGATAACAAGTTACGAGTGGGTTAGAGATCCATTTTATAAGATTCCCGAGGGACTCCATTGAAGAGGAAGAAAAATTCATAGACTTTACGACAAGTGGCGAAACCAAGAGACAATTTAATAATAAATCACCATTTGAACTTTGGTCAGGAGTAGAGGATTCTTTTTCCACACTAAAAACATGGGCATTTCGCATTCTATTACAATTTTCAACATCCTACCTTTGTGAAATTGGATTTTCTGCTGTGGCTTCTTTGAACGCAAAATATATATTTCGGCTAAATATGGAAACAGAGCTGAGAGCGGCTATTTCTAATATTAAGCCTTCCTTTGAAAAACTTTGTTTTTCAAGACAGGCCCAAAAAAGTCACTAATAGTTACAAAATTTCTTTTTAATTTGATATGTTTTTATTTAGTAAGTCTTGCTTCAGAAGTTGTTTACTTTAATAAGATAAACAAAGTTTACGTACCTCATTAAGTAAGTTGTGACTTTTGTATTTTAGGGGATGTTGGAAAAGAATATGACAGTAAAAATATTTCATCACCCACATTTTTTTGAAAAATTCAAAATCTTTAAAAGCTCAATTTAAGAATAAAAATTGATTAATTGAATCAATTTTTATTCAATACATGTACAATATTTTTGTCATTCACCATTTTATGAACAATTACAAAGCTTAAAACTAGTACAATACACAAAAAAATGTATTGTTTAAAAAGTTGTAGTAAAATAGAAGAGATTTTTGATGAAAAAAAAGATACTCAGAAAAAAAAATTCCCAAATTTTGTAATTTATGTAGCTGCAAATCTTTTAACTGCGGATGCTCAATTATTAGCACTAAGACGAACTTAAATAAGATATAATATTCTAATAACATTCCAACAGTAATCCCGTGCATGTTAGGAGTAAACCGTCTTTGATGTCCCGCGTCAATTGCAGAAATATCCTGGTGGAAGAGCTTCCCATGCTCGTCTCTCACAACTTCCATACTTTCAGGGGGAAAAAAACAAGTGGCGTTGAACATCCTAATGTTATGTAACTTTTTAACATGTCTTTAAATAATTTGTCACAGTTCGGACTTCTATTACTTCCCAAGAACTCTGTCACTACATTTTTAAAATCAATCCATGCTGTTTCTCCTAAATCACTGAAACTAGCTTCAAAATTTCGGTCCTTCATATTTTTTGCATAAATGAGTGATGGGAACTGTTCCTGCAAATATTGAAATCCACAGCCTTCTTAATAAATTGCTTTAACGAAATTTTTCATGAATCCCAACTCCATGTGTAATTGTGGAATAATATTTTTTTTATCAATTGGGGGGAGGAACGTTTTAGATTCCTGTTTTACGTGTATTAATAGTGTTTGCGCTCAGGCCATTTCTTTTTGATGTAACATGCATGCATTGCCCTGCTATCCCACTCACACAGAAAATGGTAGTATATCGTATGATTAAGTTGCAGATCAATGAAACTTTAAAAACTGCCCATATGCTCCAATTATGATGTGAGTAGTCAATTTCATGAATCAATATCTTCATACTTTCCTATGATTCTTCCAATATGCAAGCATAAGCTATCGGGACCGAAAGCGGAACATTTCACGCGCCGAAAGACTACCGTGATCTTGCGTGAAACCTAAATGATACGGAGCGCCTAGCACCATCTGCTCAAAAGGTCGCATAGATCAACCCTATCAGGTTATACCCTGTTCGCACTGACAAGTTAACCCAGGTTAAGAAGTTTAGTGAGTTATCTTTGGCAACGATTTCGCTTAACCCTCGTCGAAAAGTGAGTTAACTTAACCCACTTTGGCAAACAGGGTCATTCCTCTGATCTTAGTTAAATCGGATCACGTGATCTCGAGCTGCCGCGAAACTTGTTTACATTTTGCATGGCCGCCGCGCCAAGCGCATGGAGACCAAGCGCCATTAGAGCAATATGGGAAAAGTGTATTTTCAGTCTTAAAAATTTTAAATCATTTTAATTTTTTTCAACTACTGACAAAATGTCTACTTGAAATTTCACATTTCAGATCGGCATTTAAGATTGTTGAAAAAGTATTTTAGTGTGTTGGTGTTCATGAACACGATTCATTTTTATTTGCTTCAAGCTAAATGGAAATTTCATATGTCATTTATTTCTTTTTGAATTCCATTCTTTGTACATATTGACAGAAAATTCTGTTCGTTTTTTTCTGAAGAAAAGTTTCATCAAATACTACAATATTCTTCCAGTTTTAAAAGTAGCGAAAATCATTTTACAAACCCCCAATTTCTTATTGACAACTGTTAAACATGTATTTATTCCAATAATTCGCCAATTATTTTTAATGCACGTAATAACTTTTACCAAAACGCTGACATTACTTGCCATCATTTTTTTAGTACTTTATTACCGCATATACAGTAGAATCTCATTAATCTGGACTAATAAAGAATACAGGTTGTCCAAATTAATGATAGTAATAGTTAAACAAAATGAACTATAAATTGAAACCAGATACCTATACTGTACACAGTAAAAATTACAATCACCCCCAACTTGCTGTTATTGACACCATAATAAAGGCCTCGTACATAGCACATTTTTTCACTTTTTTTATACAGTATGTACATCTAAATGACTGTTCGGATTACACGAAGTTCAGTTTAATAGGATCTGGATTTATACTTTATTACATTTTCCTGTGACATGAAAAAGTAGTTGGACGTGCTAGACTATAAAAATTTCTGGCGGGGGGAAAAAACTAGATTTTGAAATACGGTGAAAAAGTTTAACAAACTGAGAGAGAAGGGACCAAAATATATTTTCATGTTAAAAGAATTGAATTAAATTACACAGTACTCTGTCCAGACTACAATATCATTTCGTGTTAACCATATTTTCTGTTAAGAGTTATCATGTTAAACTTTTTTCACTGTATATCCATAGATACAAGTTGGGGGATGATTCCTAGATTGAAAGTATCTTGATTATATGCCACCGTCGAACAATTTCAAAAGACAGATTTTTGTCGCTTTAGACGGAGACTGAATGCAAGGACCCTTAAATATTTTTTAGTGTAATGATCCGTAATCTGCAGGATGCAGCAAACCAAGTTTTACTGCAAAACCATACCACTTTTGCATTTTCCAGTATTAAATTGAAAACAAGTCATTTTCGGTAAAAAAAATTCTCTCTTTTGACTCTTTGAAACTTTGATGGTAATCAGGGCTGCCGCTATCAGAAATGCTCCCCAATGCCAATTTTAATCCTACCCCCCCCATGAGCCCCTATCCCCCCAATGCATAATTTTATGCCCGTCTGCTTAATTTAATCTCCCTCACACACTTAAGAACTTCAAAATGAATAGTTTAAAATTGCATTCATATGTGACGTTGCATTGTTTACTTGCCTATAACTGAATATTTAAATTTTAATGTAAATTTTAAAAGTGTAATTTGAAGTTAGCATAAAAATATGTTTACAAATAGTGTACCTTTATTGTGTAAAAATTGGATAATTTGTCATGTCTGAGGTAAGCAAAGTAACTAGGAATTTTCAGTAAGGCGAAGTTGGACGGACCAAGGAAAAAGATCTGATTTCGAAATAAAAAGTTCTTTTTGTAAAAATTAAAGTAAAACTTGACTCAGGCACATTGAATGAAGTGTTGAAATTATTATCACACATACATATTACATTTGTCTTTTTCTACCCACCACCACCTTTGTATTCGCTTCTGGCGGTTTAGGTTTATCAGGTTGGTTTTCGCTTCGATCAGTTCTAAGTAGAATACCATATGCGACTCTAGTTTTAAGAAATTATGCCCCCATTGTACTCAAAAACTTTTGCTATTTTTTCGTTGCCCAAGAGTATTTCATTTATATTTATACTATCGAGAAATGGTAATGTAATGCAAGTTTTTTGAGCAATCACGATTGCTTATTGTTCTCACTTGACTGTTTTTGGCGTCCTATCATTTTATTTTCCCACCGCCACCCTCCGCACCATCACCGTCGACCGGCTCCTCACAATGCTGCTCCTATAGCGAAAGCCGTCTCCAGGCTGCATCCATGTCCTACACACACGCGCATACATACACAACTACACACGCATACACACACACACACCTACACACACATGCATACATACAGACACCTACACATACACACACAAAAACATACACACAACTATCCACACATTCATGCCTGCACACAGACACAAACACACATGCCTACACACACATACCCCCCCCCCCCACACAAACACACACGCCTACATACACACACTCGTGATTGCGAAAAACATAATTTGAATTCAAGATGTCAAAATTCAAATTATTATTATTATTTATTTTTTTTAGAAAGTAGCATAACTTTTTTGATGGAATTATTAACATTATTATTTGAAAAACAGCTTTATGACATGCGAGCCCCTCAAAGCTCCGGGCCCCGGTACTATAGGTCCGGTATCCTCACCCAAACGACGGCCCTGACGGTAATTAGAAATATGGATCACACAAAATGCTTAATACCAGAATTTAAGAACATATACTTCATTTAGAAGATCAAAAAACTTGTAAATTACAGTACAACTACAATTATCCGAATCAACCGCACCCCGTTCGGATTGTGAGATTTTTTGAAAAGGGATGTATTTTAATCTACTTACTGTATAAATATTGAAAATCAGAAAAACTACTTTTAAAGAAAGAGCTTTTATTTAATCACTAGTGGTACCCGCACGGCTTTGCCCGTAATAGAAAAATTAAAAGGTCTTTTGGTTCGTCTGTATATTTACAAATAATGTATGGTGAATTTTCTCGCCAGTTGGCTTGTACCCATGTTACGGTTCCACATTATGATAATTTCGTATCTCTCCAATTGGCTTGTGCCCGTGTTACGGTTCCACGTTATGATAATTTCGTAATTTACTCGTCTATCTTATGATATTTTTGTTCTTAAAATTGGAATAGAAAAAGAACCACATCGAATTTTCTAAAAATCGGTTCGAGGTGCACATCCCAATGCTACAAACTAACTGTGCCAAATTTCATGAAAATCGGCCGAACGGTCTAGGCGCTATGCGCGTCACATCCTCCGGACAGAGAGACTTTCAGCTTTATTATTAGTAAAGAAGTAGAAAGATAAAGCTTTTCCTGCTAAGTACTAACGGTGGAGATGTTGCAGAGGGAAGGATAATATCGTGTCGAGACAGAATCGTTACTTTGCAAATAGCAACAAGTGCAATTGCCTTAATTAATCATCATTAGTGATTCTTCATGAAAAAGTATTATTTGTTACTTGTTGGAAACCATTATGTATCAACTTATTTTTAATCACTTATTGAATTGAGAATATTCTCCAATATCTTTTTTCTGTAGGGCAGAAATGGGACAGCGATACATTCTTGCTGAATAAGGGGGGAAAAGCAGCTTTAGACTCTTACTGATGCATTTACTGGACCAGCTAGAAAAGCTTTTTTACATTTTATTTCAGAATTAATTCAGTGCTGTCTCAGTCCTCATTTTTTTTTTTTTTTTTTGCTATAGGGGCTCTTATTATCCTTAATGCCTAACGAAACAAGGCACAATGAACGAAATCGATAACGATTTTTCAAATGTTAGATTAAGGGGCATACTCAACTGTAACAGAATTAGATGAAATCAAATACGATTAAATTGTACTTACCAATAGCACAGCCAGAAATTTATTTTTCCCCACATAAAAGTAAATTTCTGGCTACTACTGGTCGACAGAATTTGATCAATTCGAACACAATCTAGTTGAATATGCCTATAAGATAGAATACAGGAACTGAAATATTGAATATTTAACGATTGATGCTGCATTATCTTAATGTATGCAAAATTTAACTAATTTAAGCTAAACATTAACTAGGAAGTAAAATTCAAGGAAAATGGACTTGGTTAGAAAAGAGCGAAATTAGCCAGCTCTGGGTAATACATACGAAGAGGCAAATGCCATTCACAGGAAATTTTCTAAATTTGCAAAATGTTTTACATTATTGAAACTAATTCTGTATAACTAATTTTTTGGCAAGTGCATGGCCGCAGAGAGCCAAGGCAGGCCCTTGTCAGTTTGGTCGCCAGGTCCCAATAAAACTTCAATAATTTCTCAGATTCCAAACTGGGGCTCTAGTTCCCGACTAGGCGTATATAACCTCTGGTCGAGCAACAAACGTTGTTCGCAAATTTTGAGATTCTCTCAACTAATAATGTTGAAAAAGGAACAAATATAATTTAAAAAACATGCTAGTACCATTGTGGTACTCTAACTCACTGACATTTTTGCTGTTGGCCATGATATGAGACTTGGGAGAAGTGCAGCGAAATTTTGCAGAATGTTTTTAAAAGATAGTTTGAATTGATAGACAGTTTTAAAGTTTATCAAGAGCCTGGCTGCAGTCCTACTGTTATTTCTGATTTCAACAAATTCTATCAACTTTAAACAGCAAAGCATGCAACAAAAAATCAAGTAGTTTCATTTGTTAATGGGCAAAGCTCCTGATCCAAATGTGGAAAGAAAACTTAACCGATTTGAATAAGTTAAAAAGAAATCGGTTGATTTTTGAAAAAATTAGCAAAGAAATGTCACTGTTTATCATCCGCAGTGCGGAGGAAATCAAAACAAAAATTGAAAACTTAATGAAACTCTACAGGTTTGTGTCAATATTTGTTTTTTTATCTGTGTTTCTTACGTGTTAATTTATTAAATCACATTTATTAATAAAACATTATAACATGACTGTGATTTCTGTTTTTTTCTCTCTTTCGTGCGATGCAAATAATCAATCATGCGTAATTGAGGAGAAATAAACTTTTGTGTATGTAAACTTTTTTTTAAATTTAGGCTACCAATTACACTACTACTTTATTTTGCACATTTAAAACGAAGAAACATGTATGGAAATCTTACTTTTGCATTTAGTTATTTTTTATTTTTTTTCGCTAAATATTGGGCTACTAATTATTTAGTTCTTTGCTTTTGTTCGTGCATAACATATAAACGCTTATTCGAACTAGTTTTTTATTATCAATGAAAAAAAAAAAAAGAATTAACATGAAAATGAGGAATTTATTTTCCTCATTTTTTCTGTAGTGCACATAGATTTTTAAAATCTTTTGTATTGATTTCAAATGAATGCAATTCTTGCAGCTATGCTTGATGATCACACTTTTTCAGGTCCATATTAAAATATCTTGCCGGTGTCAGGAAAACAGAAAGTATATATTCTGTGTATGTGTAAAAAACTGTTACATTTCTATTTTTTAAAGCCTTAAATGTCCACTCCTTAACTCCACATCTTTATTGGGAAAAATAATAGAGTATAACGAATCTTTTTTTCAACTGGTATGCAGTATTTAAAATTTGTATCCTGGCGGCCAATAAACATAAGTTTTTCGCACAGGGAAGCAACAAGTTTTTCCCGATGCGAAAATTCTTCGCCCACTCTTCATCAGACATTATACTCCACGAACTGTCGTTTTTGCCCAAAGAATTAACACTTCTCAAATTAAGCGAGCGCATCGTATTAAGCAGCAAACTTCGAGAAGCAAAACCAAAACAAACTTTAGAATGCTCTCGACACCAGTCAGTTTTCTCACTTAAAACCTCGGTTTCTACTCTCTTGTTACATGTTTTATTGCTGTAATAAGTAAAAAAATATGTATCTATGGATCAAATGCATATAAAAGAAAAATATAGTGAACTTGTAACTGCTATAAGATAGCATATAAAATCAAAATTTATAAATGAAATTTCTAAAAATTGGAGGTTGATAGAACATTTTTGCAAAACTATTCTTTTTTAGCACCTTGAAATCTATAAGAAACAACCAAAGTACATTGAGGAACAGCAAATTCGTTAACATTTGTTTTTCAGTGTAATTATTAAATATGTTGAAATGCATTTTCTTTGCTATGTGTATGTCTGCTCTTCCTTTCAGTCAGTTAATCAATTATATCAAATAATATTTTCTATTGGATACTTTCGCCCCTCTTCGAGTGTGCTCACGTCCCCCTAGGGGGTCGCCCCACATTTTGAGAATCACTGTCTTACACCTTTCCGTTTCCGAGTGTGCCGTTGATCAGACCACTCATTGTTTCCGCTAGTGATGCAGCGTCAAAGTTATTCAACGCCATAGCCCCATGTCTGACATTTTATGCAGTTGAAGATGTTGTAAAAATGTTCCGTCGAATTTTTGTGGTCTTGCAAATGAGCTCATTTCTTACCTCAGTGCTCGCGATGTGGCAAAGCGATCCATTGGAGCCATTCGGACAAGATGCGTCTTCTTTAGGGGGGGGGGGGGGGCAAGACGTCTGTCATCCTCCGCAACATCTGCTGACCTCTAATGCACGGCATTTCTTATGACATTCCTGAACCTGCGATTCCGTATTCCAGAAATTCATAGGATCTTGACCGACGGCCAACAGCAAGAAAGCAGCAACTCTGCGGGAAAAAAAAAAAAAAAAAAAGGCAATGCCAGTGATCAACAAATCAACCTCTATCAAAGTCAAAACTAGCTTTTAAGCATTTGTCCATCCTACACGAGGTATTGCAAAACCTGTCCACGGGTAAACAATGCATAAATGCAAGTTGCGTGGGAGAAACCAGTTCTCTTTCAATTTATATAGTTAAATAAATTGCAGGGGAAACTACTGGTGCCTAAACAACATGAACGCGTTGAAAACTTAACCGTTTTCGTATTACGGCACCTTCTTCATACTATGTAAATGTTACGTGTGCAGCATGTCACCCTCTTGTTACATTAGTCCTTTTACTAGTCAGGAATGTATATTTAATTGAAAAAAAATCAAGAAAATGTATTGGGTGAAATAAAACTAAGTGAAAATTAGGTATGTGTTCACTATTGTATTAAGTAGACCTTATTTTTATCCAATTAAAATTAATTATGAGGAAAAGTCATGCGGCATTTATACATATTTTGTATATTGCTTTTTTCTGCCCTTGAATAGGGTTAATATTCCCAATTTCAGCATCCACCCTCTTTATCGATTAAATTTATATATTAGTCACTCTTACTCTCCTGCTCCTGAAAAGATAATGTCACTGATTCTTCTACTCTTTTTTTGTTCTTAATTTTAATTTTCACAATTCGTGTTCAATATCAACGGCTAAAGGTATACGATTGGCCAAAGGTGCCTAAGGGTCATTCTTCAAAAAGTAACTTTTCAGCCTTTTACAATAAAACCTTTAAGGAACAATTCATTTAACAATGTTATTTAGTCTCATCAAAAATAATCTAATTAAACCTGCCAACAATTTTTTAATAATAATTCTTATTTTATACATATTTTTGGTTCACAACATGTGAATTCTCACATCCGTGGCATGTCACACACCTGATGTGACTGTATATGCTGCTTAATAACTTGTTTAATATATTTCCTTTACAAGTGTCTCAAATACTAATTGTTTAAGTATATTTATTTTTTTAATAGTGTGTTTTAGTTCTTTCTAGCAGGATAAGAAATTAAGTTACACAATAAATTCTGACCTCCGTTCCCCAAACACAAAACTTCAATTATTATTAACAGAGTGTAGTGATGAAATCAGACTTTATTTCACATGATACAAAGAAGCCCCTTGTTTGTTTTCAGCCATAAAGAAGTTGTGAGATTTTTTTTGAAAAACAATAAGATATAGATTTTGCTTTAAAAAACAAGTTTGGTTATTGGGAATTCTCATATCCATGAACTTGAATTTCAGGTATGTTAGTTAATGTAAAAAAAAGAAGTGGGCATGTTTTCATATGCTGAACATGTGCAGATTGCAGCAACGAAGAAAAAAAAGTCCCCTTAAAAATTTATCAATTAGGCTTACATTAATGGAAAATTCCTTACCTCTGTGTCAGACCTTATCAATGTCATTATTTCTGAAGTGATAATAAATGATGGAGGAGAAGTAAATCAATTTTTAGACAGTCTACCAAAAATTATAAACTACCAGTATGCTCTTAAATTTACTAATTTGGAAAAAAATTAATACTATAACTTTTTTTAATCAAATTTGAACTTAAAGGATAACTAAAATTAAGCCGTACTTTAATGAAGAGAGCTTTGCTTTAGATTTACACTAATGATTAAAATGGCTCATTTTTTGCACATTTAACAAAACTACTACTTTAATATTAAACTGGATTCTACTTTGAAACACTAAAAGTTTTTTTTTTCCGTGAACAAGGCATTTTTCTATTTTTTCTATTTATGAGTGAAATAAATGAAATTTAGCTGGGTCACTGTTTATGGTGACATCTAGTAGGTAGCACTCTCATGTGAGAATGAACAAAAAGAAAAACAAAAGGTTCTGAAATAGAAAAATATTTTTGTTCAAAAGTTTCACACTTTCTAGAGAATGACCCCGACTTAACCCCGAATTAACCCCTATTACTTAACCCAACTGGCACTAACAACAAGTATACTGGAACATATATCATGATTTTGTTTGTGATTGTAACAGTTATAAAAAACAGAAATTTTAATATTTTTGTGGAATCTTTAGAGGTAGGGAAGAAAAATCTTAGCTGTTTACGTATAAAAATACTTTTTATCATAGGTTAACGTATACAAATTACTTTACACGCAACAGCGGAAATTGTGCTGTTCTAATATAATTATTTTTTTCACTTGAAAATTAATTTCAAAACCAAATAGTATTTCATTATTTTTAAAGTTTAAAAAATTAAATATTAAAAAAAAAACAATGATCCTTTAAAAGCTTTCTCAAAATCGTAATAAGTTTAAGCTAGAGACATAAAATCAAATATTTCTCACACAAACATCCTTTCATAATGTTATAGATGTCGATGCTTTGTTACAAACGCAATAATAATAACCGTTTCGTCGTTGAACTCGTTTAGATAATATTAACTGAATAAATTGAAACTATCATGTATTTAGTAATAAAAATGTATTAGCTTAGAATTTTCATCGCATTCTTTCGAAACTGAAAATTACCATCGTTAATACTATTGTTGCATTAATGCTTCAGCAGTCTTACTGAATGCCTGGTTGCTAAATTTTGCCATACAAATTTTTGTTGATTCACGCTACGTTGAATCTAATACTAATAGATATTGATTTGACGTGGAATGAATTTGGAACACGTATGGTCGTTTGGATTTTCAAATCCATTCCCAAGCCTTAGCTATTCATTTGAGAAATGAAATGATTTATCTCAAAATAAATCGGAATCAAATTGCAGCGTGTTTCAAAAGTTAGAAGTTATTCACGGTGTTCTGCTGCAAACATCGCTTCATATAACTTTGCACGAGTATCTCCTCATTATATGAATTTAATAATGTAATTTATCTATTAAAATTGCTCGATTACTTTAAAAATAATGACATTCAGTTTCGAGTTAGCTAAGTGCGTGTTCATATTTTCGAGTTTTACTCGTTATTTTTCGTTTCTTTTTTTTTTCTGAGGAATATAATATATATAGCTATAATCATTTATTGAAAAATTAATTAACATATTAATATATACCTTACTTTTGGATAAGTGCAGAGAAAATGCACTAATGGGCCATTCCGCGAAAAAGTCATCCCATTGTCCCGCACGTGACGGTTCTTACATTTCATTAAAAAGTAATAATTTTAAAGGATAATGACCTATTTTTTGCGAAAGAAATCACACATAAGTGTGTAATTTGTTAAGCAGAAAAAAATTGTTCATTAATATTTTAAAGTATTATTTTTAATGAAATATACGAGTGTTATTCGTAAAGTAAGGTCTGAATTCCTTACATGTTTCTCTATTTTTCTACATAGCCACCATATATGTTTAAACACTTGTCATAACGTTCTACAAGTTTTTGTATGCCTAAGTCATATAATTCTGCCGGCTGTGACTAGTCTTGAACTCTGCTTCTTTCACCTCGTCATCTGTGGCAAAACGCTTGCCACTGAGAAACTCCTTTAGGTAGCGGAACAAGTAAAAATCACTCGGCGACAAGACCGGACTGTACGGTGGGTGGTCGATCTGTTCCCATCCAAAAGACCTTATCAGATTTTGAGTGTGAATAGCAAATTTCTGTCACTCATCGCATTGGGGCCATACACTTCGCTTATCTGTCGATGGATTTCTGCTGCTGGAACGTTCCTTGACGTCAAAAACCGAATCACCGACCGTATTTCACACTTGGCGGACCGATCAATTGTTTTAAACATTTTAAACTGACACTGAACAAAGAACACTGCAGCAATACCAATGCAAATGGCGTCGTTTGATGAACAAGGCATGCAAGGAGTCGGTACGCATGCGCGTTTTAATGTAGGCGCGACATTCAGTTGGATACGGCAAATCGGACCTTAACTTTCGAATTATCCTCGGATAAGGCGTCACGTGCAGGAAAAAAGTACCGTTTTCTGTGGAATGGCCCTTATACTTTAAGTAAGGAGATAAGCAAACGAAACTCGCGTTACCAACTATCGTACATACGTTAAAAAAGAAATAGTGATGAAAAGTCGTTCTCTAGAAATGCTTCATTCTCTCAGAAAGGAGCACAGAAAATGAATAACGAATACACCTTTGTGCTGAAAATTAAAATAATCATTAACCAACGTTTTGAAGCACAAAAACTGCAAATTACTGCAGACACGTGTTTCGGTGTAACAAGAAACACAAGATTATTACAAGATGCGTTCCAGGAACAATGAAGGCTGAATTATTCCTCAAAATACAAGGCAAAAAACTAAAAGTTATAGAGCTGTCAAAATTTTCCCGTAACGAGATATAATCAATTTTTCTGGAGTTAAACTGTTTTGCATACACTAAAAAACTAAAAGGAAATCATTAATAAGTAATAGATTAATTTTTTATTACAAGTAGTTAGTTTTTTACTGCAGCATATGATTTTCTTAAAAACTCTTAAGACTCTAGCAAAAGTTGCTCGGAAAAGGTATATTTCGAATCAAAATTCAAAAATAGTTTTCCCCATGCTAATAAAAGTTCAACGAATTTCTAAGGGAAATTACAGGAATGTATTTATTACACTATTTAAAATAAAAAATTGTAAATAGAGCAGTTTCTGAGACCTCAAGTCCCCTGTTAAGTCCTACTTTGTTACCTCACCTGTAACGGGTTTAAGGCCTCAGGAAGTAAATCTGGGGGTGTTTTTTGCAGGCTTTCGAATGAGACTGAAATAAGACAATCGGAAAATTACATACTTCGTGTAGAAAGAGACATTTAATGCCATTTTCGGGTCTTAAAATTGAAATTCGAACAATTCGGTGCCTTTTTGGCGTTTAAAAACCCCCCATATATTCCTTCTCGGGTTCTCAAGTACCTTCCTGCCAAATGTGGTCCACATCTGACGTAAACAGTGGATTTGTATAGGGTTCATACACACATACATACATATATATTATCTGTTTTATTTATAAAGATTTCCATTTAATCATTGTAACTATCGATAATTATGGAATATAAAATAATGTATCATAATCGTGTTTTGAAAGTTAGCAATATAGTTTAATGGTAATATAAGAAGCAAGAAATTTAAAGAAAGTGCACTTACAATAAATATACTTTCTTATTATAATAGAGTGCTAAAAGATTGATATCCAACCCTCACTTTAGCAAGGATAGTGAGTTTTATCTAAAGCGAAATATTACACTTTTCCTACTTGTTCTTTTTTCATACCAAAATTAAGATTGCTGTATCCGATTGCATATAACGTTAAAAATGTATTTCTAGTACGGTCATTAAACAGTACGTATAAATCCATAGACATTTCAAAATTGAACCTTAATCAAGGAAATTAAACACCTTACTCAGGGAATTGCTTTTTTCTTTTAATTATCCTTAAGCTATTTTCGTACTAATTAATATTTGCGCCTGAATTGAGATTTAATGTACTGTGAGATTAATTTATCTGGAATCGATTGTAAATGCGTGGCTCTGCTAAAATCTAAAATTGCTTATTATTGGGAAAAAACGTTCGTTTTGAATTTCAATTGAATGGGGTTTAATACTTAGCGAACTTTTTAAAACGTGCCATTTAAAAAAATGAAAAAAAAAGCCTAAGCGTTCTCTTGTTAATTTAACGTGTATTTATAGTTAACGAACTATCTAGCTTTTAACAAAATGAGTTTAGTAATGATAACTACTCTGATGCAAAATTTAAACTTTAGATCGCTGTTAATTATTTTCCCGTTTAATTTCCGTCGTTAATAGGAGACACATAAATTTTGAATAAAATCAATTCTACAAAGAATGAAATGTGAACTACAAATAATAACTTCGAGTTTTCCTTTTTACTAAGTAATAACTATACGGATTACGGATGCTTTATTGTTTTTTTTTAAATTTATTTTCAAGTATAAGTGAGCAACGGGCTTCAATTCATGGCAGATTATATTACTTGTTTTTGTGTCAAGAAACAAAGGTATTCTTTTTTAAAAGTGCATGGTTTGGGTAATTTTTTATATATTTTCCGAAAAGTATCTATAGAAGCTATAAAACCTTAAATTGTGCGCAGCACATTTAAAATAACTTAACATGTTGGTAACAAAAACAAAGTAAAGTGGTTATAATAACACAAAACAAATTCCTTTTTTTTTCACTTTTATGTAATTTTAAACTATAGCATAATCTCTCCAACTGTGTCAATTCTTAAACTTTATGCCTGTGTTTCGAAAACAATAAAAATATAACTAAGATACTAATCGACATTGTATTCAAATGCTGTTCGATAATTTATTATTATTATTATTTATTTTATTTATTTATTTTATTTATTTTTTTATTTTATTTTATTTATTTATTTATTTTTTTTTTTGATAATGAGAAATGTTTTCCAAAAAAAATCGGAATTGTGAAGAAATAAATACAGTGTTGTTAAAAAATAAATAAACGTAAAACAGTCATGAAGTGAACTGATAACAATTTTTAAAAAATCTTCATTTTATTTAAAATAAATCTTCATGGCAGTTTTGAGGCAAATGCTTTTGTTCAGTATTACAAATTATATTTCTTATCTCTATCACTAAACAGTAATGAAAAAGTAAGATTTTGCTGCAACAGTTAATGTGCATCGGTTGGCAATGCTCCAACCACATTTTTTGCATTATGTATATTTTTATATGACCTTAAAAAAAAAAATCTAGATAGCAACATCAATATGGAAACTCTTCTGAGTGAACAGCATGCAAAATTAGAACAAAATGTTACAGCACTTTATTAAAACAAATGCACTGCAAGTAGAAATTTGGTTACCCAAAAAAGTTCCTTTTTATGCAAATTTTCTTAAATAAGCCTATAATGGCCCCAGTGCAGTATCTATAATTTCCAATGCTCAAATAATATCAAAATTTGTTTCTCCCTAAAGCCAGAAACCCTTCTGTGAAAGTTTTTGTTATTTAGCTGAAAGGAATTTCATACTAGTTGTAATTGCGTGAAAGAGAACTAAGCATAATTACTTTATACGCAATACATTAAAATAAAAGCTTAAAAAAAACTAAACGTTAACAGTTGAAGAAAAGAGCATATATTTCGTTCAAGTACCGATCTACTACCCAAAATTGTACAAAATGTTATTCAATATTGTATAAAATATAACTTCAGCATTACATTTGTTTGAAATTCCTGTGATTTTGAAAATATTTATTTTGATTTGTCAGTATAAATTACACAGACAGGCTGTAGAATTGATTAGACCTTTCTTTAAAATTATACACATTCCCTATTTTTGCCAGATAATTTAATATATCATGTATTCGAATGTTAATAAGGACCCTAAACTATTTCCCGAACTGAGCCTAACTATGCCAGTATTTCTTGGTTGATATATTGCTTGAGAGATAGTGATGCTGATGAGTAAGACATAACAGAAATCTAGATCATGAGAATGCGTTTAGTTGTAATTTCGATCAAGTGTCACCTTAAGCTCCTCCTTGTTGACAAACGATCATCTCTGGGTTTATGTTTAGAGGATGATGGGGATTCTGTATTAAATTGTGCATCATAGATACTGCATTTAGTCAAGTTTATCCATCATTTATATACACCATATTAGCAACGGAAATCTTCGCAAAACTACTTGTATCGCTTGAGTTATTATGAAATTAATCAATTAATCAGTTGGTAAAGCATAAATGTGCGTAGTATTCTATCTTTTTAAAAAGTGGTTGCACACTCAAACCTATTTTTGTGCGGTCTTTTTTTATGCTATCGTTTTTTGTGCATTTCTTTCTTTTCTTTTTTGTGCATGAAAATTTCAATCAGATTAGGCCTCAATTGGTGAAATCTGTTCTAAAAATATAAAGCTGAAGAGTTTGTTTGTTTGTTCGTTCGTTTGTTTGAACGCGCGCTAATCTTAGGAACTACTAGTTTGAGTTAAAAATTTATTTTTGTGTTGAATAGTCCATTTATTGAGGAAGGCTATAAGCTATAATTTACATAGATATTTTGAAGGGAAAAAACGTTATTCAATGTTTTATGTGATTTTTAGCGGTTTTTAGTGCTTTGTACCACACAGACCCCGATCCTATTGCGCCAGAAAAATATTTTTGGACTAAAATGAAGGAAATTAAGTTTTAAGTATAATGAGAAAGTACTTTTTTGCAGATGGAGCGATTTTTGTATTTTTTATGAAGTTTTGAAAAAAAAAACATTTATTTAGCATTTTTTCCTGGGTTTAATTATCTCTAAACTCATCCTGCAAATAATATATAAGCATCTTTTCTAAAATTTAACTGCGTAATAGTAAAAACATTTCATCCTCTTCAGGAAAAAAAGTTTTCAAAAATACTCAATAGGTTTTTTTTTTTTTTTTTTTTTTTTTTTAATGCGGAGCACGGCACGACTTCCAAGCACAGCCGAAGTTTTTGAAATCTTCAATTTACGATGGACATTACGTCATGGCCACGTGATCTAACTGGAGCGCTTGCTTTTGCTTGTTTTTTTTTTTTTTTTTTTTTTTCATTTAGGAATTTTATTCATCCCCCCCCCCCGACGTTTTGCTGATGTTATTTAACAATACATATTTGCGTGCATTTGATTCAATGAAAAGAGTGAGTATGTTTTATCTTTTGCACACTACAGGGAACAGATAGCGTTTTTTTTTTGGGGGGGGGGGGGGAGGGCTATTTCAATTAAATAAAAAAGCGCACATTTTTTTGCATGATCTTTGTTTTACATAGAAAAATATTGTTAATTACCATTAGAGGTAGATATAGATATATCTTAAAGATAGATCGAATAGATCGAGAGATAAATACTAAAGGTCGATATAGGCAGATAATCAGTAAGATATAGATAGAAGTGTATATAAGGAATTTCAACAGGTGATCAATGCCTCCCCTCCTCCCAACTTTGAAAAAATAAAACATTCGCCTAAAAGTGGACGTGATGTTTGTTATTTTCCGACGTAATGGGCATTGAAATTACACCTCCCCCACTCCCCGCCTTCGGGGCTACTTGCATAGAAAGGCGAACCAGCTGGTCATCGCAGGCGGCTATCTTTTTATGTGTTTTGGCGAACTAGTTTTAAATTCCAAAGGGACTTTAATATGTCTTTTGAAAAGGTGTGTACGCATTTTAGTTGAAGAAAAATAATTATTTCACATCAGAACAGGGGGGGGATTCTTTTTTATTCAACAGACTTCCTTTAAATTCTTAGCATTGGCATCGCCGTGCGGGTACTGCTAGTTATTTTAAAAAGGAGTACGAGGAATGGAGTACGTATCTTCAAGTGACGAAAGGAGCACTCCGATGGGAAGTTACTGTGACCTTCTCAATGTTTAATTATTCGGGAAATTTTATCTGAATATTCGGCAAAACTATCATCAATTTGTGTATTTTGATTACCGGTAATTTTGCATACATTAAGCAGATGTTTTAAAAACCTGCACAGCTTTAAAAACGTTCACATACTGTAGAATAATCAAGACTTTGAAGTAAGTCATCATTAAGTGGGACAGGACACAGCAGTTTCTTTCATAAAATCACTGGAAAAATATTTGCCTTATAGGAAACGAGATCAGGGAATGTGTGGCAAGATGAAATGGTGGAATATTTATTGCTTTTACCCCACCTGTATGGTAAAATTTTAACCATGTAGTAACAAATGTAGGTTATTCCAGTCATACCTCTGAAGATCAAGGCATATGATAACACAAATAATTTTCGAAAATTGCCAATCATATTGCAATATTTTGTTGAAGTTCAAAATTATTTTCATTTTTGTTAAATGATAATTTTTTATTATTAACATTTTAAATTTTAGTTGAGACCTACTAATGATCGGCGCATTGTTAATTTGTCAAATATTAAGTTTTTTTTGTGTTTTTTTTGTTTTTTTTTTCATTTTAAATGTTTTGTACAGTTAGTCAAGTGCATGTGGAGCAAAGTAGATGAGGCAAACTGAAATAGTTCAATTCATTTTCTTAATCAATCATTAATTAAATACCTTAAGTATTAGTTTTTTATTTACATTCCTTCATTATAAATTTACTTATATATTCATTTATTCACTTGTTTTTTATTCATTAAAAATTGTGTTCTCTAATTTCATTTTCCTCATATATTGAATAACTTATTTAATATATAACACTCTCTTTATTTACTGATATAATCAAAAAAAGTTTAGCCATCAAAAAGAAAATATTTTATTGGACAAATATTTTTTTTTTAAACTGCCCCATTAAAAAAAAAAAAAAAAAAAAAAAAAAAAAACAAGGAAAAGTTTTCCGCCTTTTTTTTATTTTACTAATCTACAGCTAAAAAAACAACGTTTGCACGAACGTTTTATAAAATATACATTGTTTTTTTCCCTCAAGTACTGTAAGGGATCTCAGAACTTTTAAACCTCTAAAAATCCGAGTATTTGAAAAGAAAAATACATGTGTACTTTATAAACATTTTGGTACCAGAATTTTAATGATCGTCAAAATACCTCTGAAAATATAAATAAAATAGGAAGGGCTGTTTGCACATGTGACCTTTGTGCGTTTGAAAATTTAACCCGTTTTTCTCAAAACGTAAAATATCTGATTACTTGCATCATTTTTAAACAAATTTTTGTTCTGTTGCTCCGACATTTTGTGTACATATTTTGGTGGACCTATTCTAGGACTTGAACATTAATTTAAGTGAAACTAGCAAGGACAGGTTTTACATCAAAATTAAATTTTTTTCATACAAAATTTTAATATTTATTTCTTTAAAAAATATTTACTACTTAATGAGCTAAAAAAAGATGTATAGCATCTTACTGGGACACTTGGCTATAACTTAAGCCAGTTTTGAAAAATATAATTCCATTATTTAATTTAAAATACTGCGCGGAGCAAAATATTAACTTTTCGCGTTTTGAAGGAAAATCATATTACGTTTCGCATCATAGTCTAAATTGTTTTGAGCAAAAAATCAATTTGAAAAGAATTACATTACACATTTATGTGTATTTGTAGTCATAAAAAATCAGCTTGCCAAACTACTGATACCCCAATTATCATACCAAATTATATATTTGTTTATTTGGAAATAAGTTTATCTTAAGTATTTCATTTTGCCCTACATTTCCAATTTTGTGTGTTATTTAAACAAAATGAAGACTAGTTTGATTTAAAACGAGTCCTTTTTAACAATTTTAAATTTCAATAAATTTTAATCATTAAACTACGATCATTACCTTTATTCGAAACAAAATACATAAATCCATCTTTTATATATATAAAAAAGATGGAGATTTTATTTCGTAATTTTGCTAGGAAATTCTTCCACTCATTTTAAAGAACTTTTTGAATGTATTATTTGAGCATAATGTCAAATGTCCACCAAATAATTAAGAGATTTAAATTAAATTTTGTTAAATAATTAACCTGTGTGCTTGATTGCATTTTCATTCCAATCAGCGTAATTGAGTTGTTAATTCTTCTTGGTGGAAATTTCATACAGTTTTTTTTAAAAGATGTTTTTTTTCTGTAGAATTCATACTAGCTATATTTAAACGGAATATACCCAAAACAAAAATTACTTGAAGGAAACAATCATTGGAATTCCACAAAAAACCCTCACAGTTTCAAATTGCTCTTTTGATGCGCGGCAATTACGATGTACAAAGTACTTTAATGTCAAAACGGAAATTACTTACGGTTTCTGATCTTGTTTCTCACTCAATCGAAATGGTTTTTTTATTGGAAAAGAGCAAATTTGTTCTTTATCTTTTTCTCGTCATAAATCAAGTTAACTTGCCAGTAATTTACTGATAAATAATGATCCCATGATTTCTTTTTGAAGCATGATTCAATTCTTCACTTGAACAAATCATTGATAACTTTCTTTTGATTTATGCATCTAATCTTTCCTTTTCATTCTGTCAAAATTTAAAATTTTTAGCTTTCACTAGAAAGTTGTAGGGTAGAATTTTTTTTCTTTTAAAATGTTTCTTGGTTTTTTTTTAGAGAGTAAATTTTTGAAGTTTCTTTATTAATTTTGCAGTATAATATTACGCCACTTAGTTGTTGATCATTTTAAACCAAACTTGGCTCGGATATAACTTTGAAATACATGTATTTTAATACTTTTTAGCTAGTTTAATGCAACTGGACGCACCAGTAACTAGTCGTAACTGGTCTCGCCAGTAACTAGTCGTAACTGGTCGTGCACGTATTCTTTGTGTTACGCGGAAACTGTCAGGGATACACAATTAACGTCCAAGAGGCATACAATTGTACATTGATCAAACAAGAATTAAATTAGGACAAAAGTCTGAGTAATATCGTGTAACCCATTAGCGAAATAAAATTGTTTTAAAACATTTTATTAACCTTCTGGTTTGTTACTGAGAAAGAACACAAAGAATTAGCATACATTGCTTTGAAGTTATTTTGGGGGTTACGACAATTTCCCACAAAAAGTTTCTCAACTTGCGTGCACTTAAGGATGCCTAAAAACAGGGATTTAAAAAGAATGAGAAATCCTGCTCTAGGGGGAAGAGAAATCCTTTATCCCTTCTAGCAATATGCATTGCCAGAAAGATGAGAGTGTAGTTATAGTGCTTTGTAAAAATATTCCTATGCATTGCTCTGTCAGTCTTAAATATTTTCTAATTGAGATTTTGCTAGTAATTGAGATTTTGCTGGATAATATCATTAATCTCAAAGTTGCATTTTTATTTTGCTAATAAATGTTGACTACCAGTTCCTTACTTTCATTACTTCTTGTTTGATTAAATCTTTTGCAAATATTAAAAGGGTAAAAAAACTTTAGCATATTTTGATCTTACTATCACAAGAAATAAAAACCCTAATCAGGGGTAAGCGTACCGTCACGAGGACAAAACACATGAGTTTCTTTCTACGTAGAAGATATACAAAGGGAAAATCATTTTAAACAAAGTGATCAGTCTTCTTTCAGACTTTGAGTATGAGATTTAAAAAATGAGTTGATGTGTGCATCACATGACTTCCTTTTACTTCCAATTTAATGATATTAGTACCTTGGAGTAAGTAAAGAAACATTTTAACTATTTGGAAAAGCTTGAAAAAAACATGGCAACCACAAGCTTGGCGATAAATCGCCAACTGTTTGCCAAATTATAACTCCACTTGAGGTTGCATTTAAATTAACAATGATTCCCCATAAAAAAGTGTAAAAGAACCCCTGTTGAACACCCAAATGTAACCAAAAAGACAGGTGCACAACTAGAGCCAACTAGGAGTGTACGTACCAATTTTCAACTGTCTAGAACATACAGTTTATGAGTTATGCCAGATACATACGCACATACATACGTACATAACGACGTCACGAGAAAACTCGTTGTAATTAACTCGGGGATCATCAAAATGGATATTTCGGGTGTCTATACGTTTTTAGGCATATATCCACGTGTAGTCGAGTTGAAAAAAAACTCAGTATTCATTCGAGGGCGAGCAAAATTTTAATTAAAGTCGATTTTTGGGTGAAATTTTTTTTCGCGAAAACGAATATTCCTTTACTTCGTTAAAGGAAGTAATAAAGCAAATATTGCTACAATTAGAAAAAGAAGAGTAGAAAAAAAAACGAGTTGATGTGTGCACCACATAGCATCGTTTTACGCTAATTAAATGATTTTTAATTGCCACTTTCAAAAAAACACCACAACCTAACATCATTCAGGCATGTCACTCACATTGAGGAATCTAAAAACAGTTCAAATATTAACTAGTTTGTCGCCTACCAATGCCAAAAAAAGGGTTTCAAATTTAGTTCATTTCCCAATATCTACTCTTTTAACATGATTCAAATGGATAACTCTCTAAATATCACCAATAGCGCCAAGTTGAAATCAAATTTGAAAAATATGGTTTTTTTTTTTTTTTTGCCAAATGTGTCGCCAGCGTGGCGATATATTACCAAGTTGGTGATAAAACTTGGAGACCAAAAGCTTGGCGTTATATTGCTAAGTGCTCGCCAAATTATAACATCACTTGAGTTTGCATTGGAATTGTCGCTGATTTTAACCAAATAGGATTAAAAGACTCCTTTATGAACATTCGAATGCACCAAAAGAGGAGATGCACAACTAGATCCCACTAGGCATCTACATACCAAATTTCAACATTCTACGGCATACCGTTTTTGAGTTATGTGAGATACATACGCACATACTCACATACGCACTTACATACATCCATGCAGTTCTATACGGACGTCACGACAAAATTCGCGGTAATAAACTCAGGGATCGTCAAAACGGATATAGGGGCTTACATACATTCTTAGGTACATATGCACGTGCGCTTGGACCGAGAAAACCACTCAACATTCATTCGGGGGTGAGCAAAATGAAACTTTGGGCTGATATTTGAGTGATTTTTTTTTTTTTAATATACTTAATTTACTGTGTAAAAGAAAGTAAAAAACAATGAAAAAACAAGCAAAAAAGCAAACATTTCTGAAGCATTGTATAAGCTTTTTTTCAAATTCAATTATATACACGTTACAATAAACAGTACTAAAATGTTTCGTTTCATGACTTTTAGAGCAAAACACACCATTTTCTAAATCGAATGCAGAGGAAATTTATTTACCCTGAATAGTGTAGAAAAAAACTTTTAGTAAATGATGTTTATTTAACGAAGAAAATGACTAATCACTAAAGAAAGATTTACATGCTTAACTATAACATATATGTACTTTCAAAACTTCTTTAAAATCTGTTACGTCATTCTTGATCGATTTATAATAATAATAATTAAAAAAAAAAACGTGTCCATTACCTGTGGGAGTTGAACGGCAGCTTGAAAATTACTCCGACATCATAAATCTAAACAATACCTTGTTAAATTCTCAATAGCTAATCTACACTTTGTTTATGCATTAAAGATTTTAATGCGTACCCATTATCATCAAGTCATCGATCATCAATAACTTTGAAAGAAGGTCATACTATCTGCATTTTCTCAGAAAGTGTAATCTTCTAGGATACCTTATCACGATTACAACCTTTCATTATGATGTTTACAGCAAATGATTAACTCCTTGTCCACTCCCATTATGTTATCTAGGAACTTTAGATATGCTGGATGGAATTTGCATCCAATGTTCTTAATTGCAGGATGTTTTAAAATTTTTGCTTTAATAACGAAGATGAAACATATGCAGATGAAACATCCGAAGTTTAATGCAATCACTCAAAATTCGGGAGGTATATAATATTGCTTTTATTCCGGTTCGGTCTTAGATAATTACCAAGATGTAGCAAATTTTCTTATTTTATTTAATTTTTACTTTTGTATATAATTGTATTATTTTTGTTTGAAGAATTCACACCAAAACATAAGTGTATTTTGACATGCTTGAATATTGTGTATAATACCTTTAAAGAGTAGGGGTGACTAGGGATACTTGATCCCTGGGGCTAATTGATCCCTTAGCCAAAAATGTACCAAAATCATTAGGTAGAGTTTTAAAACCTGACAACAATGTTAAAGTTATACGTAAAAACTGGCAACACTTTGTCTTTGTCAACCATTTTGTTTTAGCTCAAGAAATAATTGTCTGAATGTGTCAATTGAAACTTTTTTAAGAAAGCATTCTGAAGTTTACATTATCTGTTATATACAACCTAAAAATAATTGCGAAATGTTATTTTAAAGTATATACAGTCGTTAATAATTAAGACATATTTTTAACAAACTGCCACTGATTGTTAAAAATACAGAACAAGTACGTTTGTAAAAATCTCATAGTAGAGATACTTCATCCCTTTGGTTTCAGGGATTAAGTATCCCTATAACAATATAAACGCAATGAAAACAATATAACTGTAGTTTACTTAGTTGATTTAAATTTTAAACATTTAAAACCATGTTAACGTAGTAAAATTTAGTTGGATTTCCAGAATTTTTATTTTTTAAAACGAAAAAGTAATATGCTTAATCAATCTATTTTTCCTAAAAAAATTACAAAAGTGTAGCAGGTGAGAATGAATGTGTTAAGATGCCACATCCAATTAGGTTGAGCGGAACTTACAAACTACAACAGCTATAATGTTTGCATTTGAGTTTTCAGGTTTTGAAAACACATGCTAGGCTTTTGTTCGTTTTCCATAAGTAAACATAAACTTACATTTTTATTCTTTTGAAAAAAAATAATTCAATTGAAAAACTCCTAATGTAAGTATGTAAAGAATAAAAAGCGAATAAGTTGATTTTCGTAGTTATCATCGTAATGTTTTTATTAGTTGTTTTAACTTTAGCTTCATTACACTACTTTTAAAAGAATTATTACTTTTATTTTGAAAATATAGTGTTCACAACTGTATTGTAGAATAAGTAACTAATCAAAAGCATCTAAGTTCATTAAAGTTGTTTACATTTTTCTACAAATTTCCTAGTTGAATTTAAAACAACGGTATTTTTGTGTTCAAATTATTAGCATATAAGAAAAAAATAGAGATATTGTTATTTTTTTGAAACATTGTGTAGAAAACTAAAATCCATTGGTAAATTCCTGATAAAATGACAAGTCTACGTATTTTCTCAGTGGGATCAAGTATCTCCCATGTGTGGGAATACAAGTATCCCTTGATGTGGGAATACATGATCCTTTTTTTTTTAATATTGAAAAAAATATTTTACCTAAACTATCTATTTAGTTTCAAATGAAAAAAAATACTGTCAGATAGAGGAAACAATAACGATTGTTGACGAATTTAAAAAAAAAAAAACTGATAATTTGCACCAGAGAAAAAATTTGAAAACTAAAGTGTGGATCAAGTATCCCCAGTTTTCTCTTTAGTTTTGTTACTTCATAGAATAACTATGCGTTTCATGCGTATTACAGTATACAATAGATGAAAAACTTGAAACTTTAATTAGTTATTTTGTGACATAACTAATGATAGCCAGTTAAAAAGATCAATAAATAATACGGATTTATATCTCTCCTACATTAATTTACACATATATTATTTATTTAGAATTAGATAATTATAATTATACCACAGATGAATACTTTTTCTCTGTAAATAAAAATAAACAGTTTGGTCTCTAATTCTCCAAAATGTTCATTCGACAATTGCAGATCCTAAATTTTTTTTACTGTTTTATGATCAGCAAATGATAAAAATTATGGCTTTTGATTACACGAAACAATTATTACACCAATAAAGTGGTTTACACACATATTTCACTTCAAATCTAAAAAGTATATTTTACCTTTTAAAATAAACACACACATTTTCTTCATAACTATACTTCTAATTTATAAGTATACTTCCGATGAATAATTTTCCACTCAAAATAATAACGGATACTAGTCTGTAGTTTCTAATCCTCGAAAATATCCATACTTGACAAATTACACTTCCCAAAAATTTTAACCCCAGTTTATGAACGCAATAAATGCTGAAATAAAACACTTCTGCAAACCCTAATCAATTGTTATTCGAATTAAGTGATCAATACACTTATTAAAATGCCCCCAGTTAAAGTTTGAAAAATAAACGTTAAAAATGCTAATTGGCAACAATTAAATTTTCCAAAATAATATTATTATCTTTCGCTCTCTCTCTCTAGTTTTTAAATTTGGTTTAGCAAAACACATTTAAAAAACTGGTTTATGCTGCAATGCTTGTATTTTATTTTAGCTCAATAATATCCAAAAGCATTTTTTTCTCGAAATATTTAATCAACTTTTTTTTTATCAGGGTATTATTTCAATTTTCAATAGTTAATTTAGAATAGACATATTTGCAAAAGTACGCATTTGAGAAATCATAAATAAAATAATCAACTTTTGCGTACATTTTCTTAAAGTTCTTTATTACATCATGATAAACAGATGTTATTGGAAACTCTTCGACACTGTTCAGAACAGTTTTACATGAATGAGTTTTTAAATAATTAAATTTATCGACTTTATCCAGAAATGAATTTTTATATAATGCTAACTTGGAACAGTTTCAAAATGTCAACCACTAGATCACATGTGCGCAAAGTTACATGGTAGTTCTTGTAGTTTAACTTGCACTACAGCGTTATTACCAGTTCTTTCACTGCTTTTACTTTAATTAGTAAAGTTTACTTTAATTAATTTTAATTTTATCTTTCTTTCAATAAATGTATGTTTAGTGTTTAAACTATATTGATTCTCTTACTTCACTGAAAACCTTCCATAACTACAGGTATAATACAAAATAATAGCAACACCTTGAGGTTCATTAGAATTCACGCTCATTCTTAAGCAATTAGTTTTTCGTTTTGGAGTTCATTGGAGTTTGGAGTTCAGATAATTGTGAGTGGAGGAGAACCCCTCAATAGATCAATAATGTTCAGATCAGGTGACTGGAGTGGAGACACCACGTTAGATATTCCACTTCATCATCGTAATAATTGAACCATATTTTTCAAACGCAGCTAGGTGTGTAAACGGGGATGTTGTCATCTTGGAGCACAGGAGGTTCCCACTGAAATAGATTCGGAAGCTTAGGGTGATGATAATCTGCGGGAATGCTTTGATAAGTGTCCCCTGAGAACATATCTCTCAGGAAAGCGAGAGACCCAAATCCATGAAAATATATTGTGCCCAAGACAAGGGCGGATCCAAACATTTTTCAAGGAGGGGGCGATTTTTTTTTTTTTTTTTACCTTCTTACGACGTATCTGATTTACACCCTGTATGTATTTTATATATTAGGGTAACCCTAATTTGTACGAGAAAATACTTTTTTTGGAATTCAACAAGTGAAGCCCCATTGTTTTGCAACACTATATCAAAAAGTACCGCGTGCAAGATTATAACCCAATTATTTCGCCCAATTATAACATGTGCCCTAAAGAGGTTGAATTTAAAACCTTCTGAGAGTTTTTTTCACAAATCTTTTTACTTTTTTCCCGATAAAAATGTTATAATTGGTTTAGAAAATAGTTTTAAACAGATGTAATGCTTCAACTAAATACTTGACATTGTATAAGATATGGATTAACGACTAAGACATTTTATCTTAGTCGTATGGTTTTCTCAATGTCTCTCGATCGTGTTTAGGATATTTATTTCAATAGTCTTCGACTGTCTGTAAAATAAGCTGTTTGTTTGACCCCCCTCCCATGATATGTAAGCGGCGATGCATACACATGTCATGTTTACATGAACACCCCCGAGTTTTCGTCAGTCCTAGCGAAGCAGCAGTGAAGCGGCATGACGCGACCAGCTTAAAATGAAAAAATGACAGTTCTGAAAAAAAATTAAGTTTTGTAACTTGTTACTCGAAGACCAGCTTTTTTTTTTTTTTTTTTTTTGACACCATCCACCTACAAACTACGATAGTCATTTCGTTTGTTTCTTTTTTAAATTCAAGGTTATAATTATTGAAATAAAAACGTGCCTTTGGGCAAAGTGGGTCGGGCAAAGCGGGTATAGGATGTAATCATATATTTATTTATAATTTCTTGACACGTGTGCTGACTTAGATTTTCTAATTCAATTGGATAAGTATAACTTTAAAAAGTTATTTTTAGGATGGCAATTAATTAGTCTATTAATTTAATCAGTTAATTATTTATGTTGTATAAACAAATGTGCTGACTTTAAATCGGATAAGTACAAGTGTTTTACATTTTTTTATATAATGGCAGGTAGCTAGTCAATTATTTTAATCATTTATAACTTCATATTTGTTTGGGAAATGTACCGAACGGGCCATTCCACGGAAAACGGTAATTTTGTCCCGCACGTTACGCTTCATATATTTCATAAAAAAACAATAAATTAAAAGGATGATGAACAAAATTTTGTTGCTTAAGAAATCACAAAGGCATGTGTGACTTCTTTAGCAAAAACTTTCTTCAAAAATGATTTCTTTTTTATGAAATATAGGAACCGTGACGTGCGGGACAAAATGACCATTTTCAATGGAATGGGCATATACATATTTTTTTTTCATTGGTTTAAATAATTATTTCTAAACTAATGAGATATGTTGTCCTTTACACGTTGGAACCATAGCTTTCAAAATCCAATTTTTTTTCGTCATTGCTGTATTATTCGAGCGAAAATATTAGCTTATTCATAAACAAGTTATCAGAGGTTGAATTAGAATGTCCCGCACGTGACGCATGTAAACAAATTTTATTTTAAATAACAAAAATGTTTTATAAAATTTTAATTGTGTCAGGAGTATCTTTGTATCAAATGTAAAGATAAAAAAAATTGCTTACCCCTGTTTCGTTAAAATATTAAGAGATATGACGAAATGTTAATGAAATTTAAGCGTATTTTTCTCTCGCACGTGACGGTGGAATGGCCCAAACCACAATTAGTTAAGCTTACCCGCTTGGGGCTCCCTAGTAAGGCAAATCGGGTTTTTCAACCGATTGCAAAAATTGATAATAAATAAACATTAGGTTTGAAATAATGCAAAAATCACTTTTTATTTTGAAGTTCAAGAACCCTGCTAGGAAATAAAATCGAAATTGTTGCGATAAAAATCCAAAAACTACAATTTTCGAGCGTTCTTCGAAAACCTACCCGCTTTGGGCCACCCTCCCCTACTGTGGGGCTTTTATTTCCAGCCAAAAATGAAAAAAAAATAACGGATTAACTGCTTGGGATTTACATAATGCTGTCGATGCTCAATTCTGCGAATGGGACAGCATTGGCAAGAAGCATGAAAATTAATAATAATATAATAAAAGAATAGCTTTACTATTCTACTAGCCCCTCATATTAAATTAGGCCTTTTCAAAACTTTGTGGGGACTATTGTCACACTTGTACTGGATTTTACTACTTAAAACCAGAATTTCCACATATTATTGATATAAAACCTTTTAAAAAAGTCATCTTTGGAGGGCTTCACATTGTCCCAGTGATAAATGCTTGCAGATTATTGCTGGACACTTAAAATGGATGTTTTTGATGACAAATACAGAAACAAATGAACAATAACTAAGTTTTTGATGATTATATAAATATTAATCATGCGTGCTGTTATAAGCATTTCTTTCAAACTTCAATTGAATGTCACAAAAAATCTGTTGGTGATGAAGAAAATCTGTTTACATATTTGAATTCAATGCATCATTTTGCACTGAAAGCGGGCGTTCTTCACCATGTAACAAAACTAAAACTGTTTCTTGTAGACCAGTGTAATCGATCAAACACTTTGCTTGACTTGTAATTGATTCTATGAAGAGGAATATCTTTACTAAGAAACTATTCCAAATAATTTACTAATATCTGATTTTTCTATAGTTATCAGACTCATCTTTCTCATCATCAAACATTTTTTTGGACTAGTTTCTTCTAGCGTCAATTCATTCATTCATCAAATACGAATAATGTGACTAGTTCATCTTCTAAATAGGGGAGATCGGGGCAGGTTTTTCATTTTTTTTTAAATTTTTTTATTTAAACATTTTGTTAAGTTTTGATTACGCCTTGAATTCTTGTAATTTAGGCTAAGTATTAACATTACTAAAACATATAAAATTAAAAAAACTTCAAAGAAATGAATATATATTTATTACCAAGTCACGTTGGAAAACCAACCCCGTAGCCGGGGCAAGTTTTCTAACATATAAAATTGGGTCGGGGCAAGTTTTCCAATTAGTTTAAATGGTCTATAATAAAGGTAAAATAAACATGGAGTGTAACGAAAAATTTATATTCTAATTCATTGGTAAGTACAATGGGTACATTCTTAATAATTTATAACATTAAAATGTTTTATAACAATTATCAAAGTTAGTCAGAGACATATTCCATATCACTGTGACAGTTAATGCAAACAAAAAACAAAGAATCTTCTTTTTTGACGCACGCTACATGAGCCCATTTCTTGGAACGAATACACTGGATCCACTTTCTTTTGGCTTTGAGTTAGAAAAGGTGTCAAAGCAATACAGGCAAACACAGTCTTCATCTTCTTCCTCACTTGATTTATAGATATATTTAGTTTTATTTTTCTTAAGATGGTGAAATGTCTTCTTCTCCCTTTTTTTTTCATCATCAAATAGCTGAGGCTTCACAGTTTGCTTTCCTTTTTCATTTTTCAAAATGATCGTGTTGGACTTTTTCCTTTTTTAGCGTTTTTGATAGGAATATCCGTTAGAATGGCTGATTTTCGTTCCCCCCCCCCCTTGCCTGTGCCTTTCCTCGGGGCTGCCTTTTAAAATGGTCTGATTTCTTCGGGGGATGGAAAATACTGTTGAGGCAAAGAACCAGCTATCGGCGAGCTAGATGGTTGTGGGTTAGGCTCACCTTAGATGTCCTTGGATGTAGAAGGAACACCTTCTGGTAGCCCTAATTGTGGTTGATGCGGTTCATTGAGAATAATTGAAAAGGAACTGGCTGGACGATTGTCAGAAGTATTAGTAGTTGGGCATACATTGTTTACTTCGTCTGGAGCCGATCTGTCTGTGAACAGATGGGGACAAGCCTTTAGTTGAGACCATTTCAACTGCACGAACTCGTGCTGACGGTACATCAACTTGTGGCATTTGAGTTGTAGAAACTTCGACTTGAGGTACTTCGACATGCCATCAGCTTGAGGCACTTCGGCTTGTGGTAATTCGGTTTGAGGCATTTCGGCTTGTGGAACTTCGGCCTGAAGCACTTCGACTTGAGATACTTCAGTTGGAGCCAACTGAACATTAATGAACTTGTGGCGGCAGTTATTTAATGTTCTCGTATTTATATTAAAGTCTATAGAAGCTTTCCTAACACTACATCCATTTCTTATTGCTGCAAGCTCTGCATTTATTTGCGCTTGCGTGTAGTTCCCTCGGTTTGACTTCTTACGGTAATTGAGCATCATTTTCAGTCCATCTGATGTATCACATTGGAGAATGAAATTCAGTTTCAGATATGACTTGATACTATTAAAAAAAATCAGATCATTTAAGTAGTTATCCAAAATTTAATTTTAAATATTTATAATTGTGGTTGTATGCAGTAATTATAAACTGTATTGGCTAAAAATATAAAGTTAAACGGTAAAAAAAAAAACATTCATGGAGATTCCGGGGAACATTTTCCAATTAGAAAATGTGCCCCGTATTGAATTGGAATACGTGCCCCAACGCCATATTTGATTTTTTTTTTTTTTTTTTTTGTAATATTTAACTATGAAAATGAAAACTATTTGCCAAAGCAATCACGCGATCAGAATCGAATTGAAATATAGTTTAAAGTTAGGTCCTGACAATGAAATAAAAACAGTATCATACATGTTTTTTTTTTTTTTTTATGAAAAGTAAAGTCTTGCAAAGTTACTCACCAGAAGAAAAAGCGCAAAAGTTGACGTCTCATCAAGACAAAGCCAGCTGATGAACTGAGGATCACGTGGAAGGCGTGCGCAGTGCTACAGTTTCACACTGTCCGGTAAGCGTCGCTACCTAGCGAGAAACACTTAAACTATGGCGCGTTGGGATACGTGCCCCTATAGAATATCTGCCCCAGTCTCCCCTACAATAAGGGATTCATTAGTTTTCCGATCACTGCTTCTGCTACTTGTTTGTCATGATCTTTGTACGCTGTTATTTATTTATTTATTTATTTATTTATTATTTTTTTTGAGAAACATTATTTTAAAGTAGCCTCGATTGGGGTAGTTGCAGAAAACCGTATCTTTAGCATTTAACTATAAAATGACAAATCCGTTTAAAAACTTTCTCTTCATATAAGGTGAATTTAAACTGTTTCCTAAATATTCAAACAATAAATTCCTTTGGCCGTCCATCTTGCTAAGTGATAAGCTCCAGATTTCCGATAACGTATTCCTCTTGGGGGATTTACCAAGATATATTGATACTAGTTCTAAGAACTCTCTGTAATCTTTACAGAGAGGACCTACCTGAGTTCTGTTTTATACTTACACTAATATGTCGTCAGTTTTGTCATTTAGAATTCCCGCGATATCTGTACTTGATTGAAATGTTAAAAAATCTGAATGATCAAGATTTTTTAGAAAAATTTTGAAACCCTTAAATAATGCAAAATTGGGTCCAGACCTGAGACATAAACTTCAGACACTCTGCAGTAAAATTTCATGTACATGTTGACGGCAAGCTAAATGAAATATATGGTGTTTTACTTTTTGCTCTAACACATTGCATGCACAATTTATACGGCCTGCATTAAAAGCCTAACCTACAATACTATGTGATTTTGAATCAGTTAGCAAATATCTAAAATCTTATTTAATATTACTATTCTTATTTAATTTTTATTAGTACTACAGATTGTTTTTCACACATAAATGGCTTGCTCCCGTTAGCTCTTTTACAGATATTACGCCCTGCCCCAACATCTCCTGCAAGCTTGTACCAATAGTTCCGAGACACCTTTATACATATTGCTTCTTGTGCGACCAGTTTTGAGTTTTCATGATTCTTTCTTTAATAGCGCTACAGAGAGACACTAATTTATGCATATTTTAAAAGTATTAGTCAATGACAATTAACATTTATGCTAGCAATCGGTCTACAAGTTCACTCTTTTGCGCGATAACTCAATGCTATAGAAATCTAAGCGTTATTTCAGTAACAGGAATACTTCGTTAAAAACAATTTTAAAATGCACAACTTAAGAAACCGTAAAAGAGAGAGTGTGTTCCTCTACCTTAAGCCTACGTAATGAAACGCTATTACCACTTAAGCATCTATCAAAATGATTTCAAAAAAGAAAAAGTGTTGGATAATATTATCTCGTCTCTCAAGAAAGGTAATCTCTGGAAAACCTTATCACGAACCTATCCCTCAATTATAACATTCAGAACAAATGATTAACTCCTTGTCCACGTGCATTAAGTTATTCCCGAAAATTACTGGTCCTGGTTGGAATTTACATGCAATGTGTCTAATTGCAAAATGCCGAGCATTTTTCTCTTTATATCAGAGAAGAGAATTTTGCTTAAACTTAAGGGAAGAAAGATTTTGTGCCTACCGTGACTAATCTTCTTAATTGAACCAGGGAAAGACATTACAGATTGCATACTTGAATTCTTGAAGATAGGGAAATTAAAAGTTGCATTACTTTGAATTTTTGAGAAGCACTGGCGTAAAAGTAGTTAATCAATTTTAAACTAGTAAATATATTTCCATATGAGCGTTATATAAATAAAATTGAAATAAAAAATATTAATTTTATAAAATGGGAAAATGGGTAGTGGTAAATAAAAATAATAATCAATATTAGAGAACTCTATTTCATGTGCACTTAACTTTAAAGAGTTAAGAGCGAAAACATGGGAAAATAATTAGTGATAGTGGATCTTATTTTGGGAAGGGGGGGATGAAGATTCCTCATGAATTTTATGTTTCCTATACGGGCAGTAGCTATATGCATTTTGTGATGAATAAATAGCGAGAAGCCTTATACATTGTTGTGACTGCTCTTAGACGAAAAGATTGCGCCAAATTAAGCAGATGGGTTGCTAGATGGTTTGGCACTGTGAGGGTGTTTCTTGGTTATAAAAAAGGTAAACAAACGCTAGCAGGGGGTTGACATTTCCAAATGGCTGTTTCATGTTTTACATCTAGTTTATATTTTCCATGATTGCAATATAGTGGACCTTGAAGCCGTGTTTCAATGTGTCAACTGATTAACCAGGGCTCAACGGCGGAAATACCAGAAGTCATGCTAATAGCTTCACCGGTCCTTAACCACTTATCACATAGGACACAAAATGAGGTGTCATGGTTAAGAGATCTTTCAAGAAAAAAAGGTCTGTTCAAATAACATTATCCCTTCAAAAGTGATTAACACCGACAAACTCATATTTTCACCTCCTCAAAAACCTACTTTCACGTGTTTTGCGTTTAAAAACTTACATAGTTAATTAATGGGCTATCCTGATTTTACTTACTTTTAACGATATGTTTACGATACAGTAAGCATCTTTTGTGCCTTTTAAAGAAAACTAAAGGGAAAGTAAATTAATCATTAGGGTAGAGCTTATTTCTAAAGTATGAAAACATGATCTTCTCACTTCCTAATTTGGTTCCTTTTAATAAAAAAAAATCTGGCAACATTTTCGCAGAATCTTACAAAATTTAGAGTTAGCTCAACTATCGAAAAGTTTTGAATGTACATATATTAGTATATGTAAAGCATGGGAATTGTTTTTTATAGATAGCATTATAAAAATACATTTAATATTACTTCAGTTTTTCATTTTAAGCCATAAAAGGTATTGCTAGGATTAATAAAATTTTAAATTTAAAAAAAAAAAAAACAGATGGGCTATTTGGTGTTGCAATCATATTGCAATAACCAATGCTCATAAAATCTTTGAAACACATTTTTTTAAATTTAATTTTGAGAAATTATGGATAATTTGGATTAAAATTAAAAGCTTGTTTTTTAATTTCTAAGGCTAGGCTTTGTTCTTTCATATAAAATCATTAAACTGTAGTTGTAAAGCTTACTGAAATGCTCCAAAAGATAAGCAAATTTAGTGAATTGTAATTATGATTAAAAATGAATCCATAATCTTACTGAAAAGGTGAAACTTGATCAGTTACTAAGTTAATGGGAAAGCCCCCTTTTTTTAAAATTTAGACAGTTCCTAAGAGTCTATATCTTCAACATAAAAAGTTCAGACAGCAGCTGTGTTTGCATCAACTAACAACTATGGCAATGACGATATGACAGTATTTCTGCCGTGGGCAGGTAAACGGCAGTATCAGCAGAAATGAGTTATTGGTATATTTGAAGAAATGTGTGTTGGATTCAATACTATCAATAGGGAAATGTTAAAATGAGACGTTTTTTCGCACCTTTTTTTTCAGCGCAAACCAAATAAACAAGCTTGTACAATAAAGCTAGCGTACAAAAAATGAAAAATTTGCACTTACTGCCCTTTACCTGCTAAAGACAGATTTGTGCAAAGTGCTTTGATAACACCAGTCCAAACACTGTAAGCAACATAAAGAAACTTTTACCATGTAGTAGCAAACAACCACTTTATATTAGTAGAGATTATTAAAGTTGATTATAAGTTTAGTCTTTGAAGCATGCGTGAAAATTACATCCTTTCCTGAAAGACTACTGTTTAAACGTTTTCAAGAATACTGGAATTTTATTGATATAGTGAAGTGTGAACCAGGAATTTCACTGAAGTTAATTTCACATCTGATAGTAGGTTTAAGAATAAAGACAATTGACTGTGCTAACAAATACCTAGAACAAAATAAAATAAAGATAAGAGGAGATTGTAATGAATTTCTGAAACTCATAAACCGCTGTTGCCTTGAGGTTGCTTTACATAAAGTATTGTAGAATTATTTCTTCCAAGTTTTGGTGTGTGCTATAGTTAATACGTAAGTAACACTTATTAGCAAAACAATGTTTCTACATTTTGTGATTAAATTTCAGTATTTGATTTATATTATTGTTTGATATTGTCAAAACTGTTTTTAAGAGTAGGAAAGGCTTCAGACAAAGCCCTAAAAATGTAGGGAAATGAAAGCATTACTACTCCCTTTCTTACATTTCTAGAAAGCTTTTGCACATTTAACAGTTGTTTTTAAGTCAATAGTTGCTAGCATCAAAAGCTTAAAATTGACCAAAACAGGGTCACTGAAAGCCGATCGCGTACACAAATGTAAAAGAAAACGCATCACGGCTCCTTGTATCGTTTGTAGAATCAGGGATATGTGCTTTTTCGGATGTTTAACACTCTCTAAAAAACATTCTTGATGGAATAGCTCCCCCAGGTGGCGTAGCACGCCGCCGGGGGGGGGGGGGCACTGGTAAAGGAAACATTTTTCGACCAAAATGCTAAAATTGGAGTCGTCGGAGAAACATGGCTATAAAACATTAAACTAAATCAAAATATTAACAGTATTTGTGAATAGCACTACTTACAAATAGTACTTTCACGATTCCAGTCCTCAACAGTCATTTTTTTTGTTGTTTTGCTCACTGTATAAGCTTATTCTCAGCCTCGGTGCGGCGTGGTTTTTTTACTCTTCGACCAATCGCCTCCGGACAGTCCTGGTGGAATCTTCAATGCCCTGTTTATTCATAACTAAGATGGACTACACTTCTTTCGCAATTTCTGAGGGAAATATCACTATCTGTGGTCGTGTACGAGCATTAATGATATGTTTTCTGACACATTTTCCTAAGTGATCCACTTCCAGTGGCATATTTTGGGCAATTGTAATTTTGATATATCCAACTACTGACCTAAAAATACCTCTTATTCCTTGCAATAACTCTCTGGATATGTGTGGAGAAAAGTAGCAATTCTTGTATCTCCCTACCCTTTCTAGGAGACATGTTTGAAGCCCTGTGCATTAAAAAAAAAAAAAAACAGTTTTGACAATGTCAAGCAACAATATATATCAAATATTGAATTTTAATCGCGAATTTTAGTAACATTGCTTTATTAATAAGTGTTAATTCTGTATTAACTATGGCAGATACCAAACCTTTCGAAGAAATAATTCTAGAATACTTCATATAACCTCACGACAACACAGCAGTTTTTTTCTCATTAGACATGGTCTAAATGAGATTCTTCTAAAACTGGAACTGGAAGGAATTTGAGGTTATTCTAAAACTGGAATAACCTCAAATATTTGTAAAACGACGCAGACTGGTAGTGTTGCCACTTCTAAAATACAATAATAATGATATCAGCAGCAATTCAGAATTTAAAAAATTGTGGTTAGTGGTTTAGTTCTTCAAAAAATGAGCCTAAACTTGAAAAAAAAAGAGAATTTGAGAAGTGTCCCTGATATATTCGCCGCCCATTGTATTTAAAGTACTACAAGTAGTAAATAATCATACGAAATGTGAAATATCTCTTATGGAAGACAGCGAGTTGACCCATGGTAAAACCCAACTGTAATTCTAGATGCAAACTATTGAAAACTCAAAGTACCCTGCTAGCAGAGAAAGAAGCCTTGACAATGAGGATACATTCTTAATTTCAAAAGTTAAAGTCAATGTGTACAATAATGTTTAACACCTTGAAATTAAGGTGATAATTTATTTTAAACGCGGTTGTTAAGATTTTAGAAATTGTCGTTTTCGCTATATTTTTAAAACTTTGAGGCCGTTGAGCTACCTCTAATTATTTTAGTACATTGTTCAACCTTTTTACGTATAATTTTTATGGTAAATAGAACAGCGAAAATAAGGGTGAGACACAAAAAAATCAGAACGAAAAGTAATAGCTTTTAAACACCACCCAATTGATCATCCTAGCACTATAAAGCGGTATGCAATCTTTATATATATATATATATATATATATATATATATATATATATATATATATATATATATATATATATATATATATATATATATATATATATATATATATATATATATATGGTGATTTTAATAAAAGTTCCATTTTCAAAACACTGTAAAAATAAAACCGCTGGTAAGAATGACCTCAAATTTCAACAGAATATTATCAAAGAAGGGGGAAAACGTATGGCAGGAGAAAAATAAATAATTGGAATTTTCAGCAATAGATGTCGTTGCAAGTGTCAGAATATGTAAATCAAAAAACCTGTCATGCGCCCGACTCATTGAATTTGTTATAAAAACGTCAAATACACGTTTTTCCTCATTTCGCATTTGAGAAGTTCACTATGACTGTCTCAATGAAAGACCTGGCCGTTCCGATCACCTGATCTTAACCCGTGTGAGTTCTGGATGTGGGGCTGTCTTAAAGCTGTTGTGTTCAGTGCTCCGATTGCAAACTTTGCTGAGCTGAAGGCATGCATTGCGCAACACATTCCAAGCGTGAACCCGGAAACACTTCAATTTTTTCATCACATCTTCATAGATTGTTGTTCAGTCATAGATTGTTCAGTCAATCAATTGTTCAGTCGTGGAACATGCTGTTTCTCGATGTCAACTTGTTACAGAAAACGGGGTAAATTATAGTGAACATCTTTTGCGCCAGTCTCACGAAAATTAAAGAACGATTTGATTTTTACTGATGCTTTTTATGCGGTTTTCGGCCTCGTTACAATTAAAAACCGATTTTCCCCATCCGTTGTGATATGACCTTTCCGTGTTGGATGGGCTTACTTAACTAACAGTATCACACCAATACCCTCCTGCACGCTGAGTAGTACGGTGTTTTAACGTATAGTTTACACCTTAGGTAATATTTTATGATTTATTTGTCATTTGTAGTCGACCACTATTAAATTATGATGCTTACAGCGCTATCTATTGCTAAAAATTCCAACTATTTATTTTTCTTACGCCATCAAGTTCCCCCGTTCCTCGATAATATTTAGTTGAAGTTTGACATCATTCTGACAGGTGATTTTATTCCTACAGCGTTTTGAAAGTGGAACTTTAATTATAATCACCCTATATATATATATATATATATATATATATATATATATATATATATATATATGAAGTAAGTAAATGACTTTTTCAGAACATCTTATAAAAACATTTTAAAGAAAAAGAAAAAAAAATACCTACCAACGCATGCATTCTGGTTTTTGTGTGTTTTTTTCTTTTTTCAAAAAGGTACTTTCTGCTTCTATTATACAAAAATGTAAAGCAGTGGCATAAAACATACATTTACACATAATAATGTTACATTGTTATTAAATTTAAACGTCGATTCAGTCTTTAGCAATTTTACTTTCATAAACAATTCAAATATATTCTATAAAATAATTGTTGTCATTATAAGTCATGTATGCAGTTTTAAAAGAGCAATTTAAGAACCCAAACCCTTCTTTAGACTTTAATCCCTGCATTTAAAAACCTTGCTTTTCTCTTCATTTTACGAAATTAATTTAAAATAATGAAATTCTAGTTATGTTTACTAATGGTTAAGCATTATTATAAATTGCTTCCATATTTTCATCTGTAATTTTCCTTTCAAATATGTTTGTTCGTTTCGTTCATTTTACTTTCATTTTCTGCTTAAGTACTTATTTAATGGAATATTTTATTCAGTACTAAACTTAATTGCGACGAAGAAGTAAATTGATTTTAAACGAAAGAAATGGATTCGAAAAATATTTCAAAAGTATATAGCGTAGATACTTATTTTACTATCAAATACGTTTCCAATTGAATTTAATTTACGTTTTAATTTTATTTTATTTATTAATATGTTTTTTTTTTTTGTTATAGTTTATCCTGATTGATTTTGGTATTAGTGTTTCTTAGTGAATCAACCGCTTCACCGTTATCAACGGTAAAATACCATATTTTTTTTATTTATTTATTTTTTTTTTATTTTATCATATTTATTTTTTTTGTGAAACTTGATAAAGTATGACCACTAACAATTCAAATCATATAGCCTAGATATTTATTTTACTATCAAATATGTTTTGTAATTGAACTTAATTTACGTTTCGATTTTTTTTTTTTTGGAAGTTTATCCTGACTGGTGCCCTTCCGGTGCATTACTTTTGTTTCCCCTTATCAACGGTTAAAGAACATATTTATTTTGTGCAACTTCATAAAGTATGACAACTAACAACTTTAGGTCATTAGAGTATTCATCAGCAATTCGTTTTGTTTCGTCATTTTCTACTAAAAAGCATTTAAAAGATCTACTTACTACGCACATAAATATGTAAAAATATTGCCATCACTTTGAAATCAATGATTTACTAATTTGCCATCCTCAATACTGCTTAAAATAAGAATTCATACATATTTCAAATTGTAGTTTAATTCTAAAAAATCATTGGAAACTATAAAAATTAAGAGAGAAAGATGTAAGCCAAGTCATGACTCTTGAGACTTTTCAGAAACATATAGTAGCTAATGAATGCATTAAAAAAGCAAACATTGAAGTTGAGAAAAAACGAAAATGTTATGAAGTTTTCTATCTACGACTGTGATGTATTTAACGTGTTGAAGCAATTGTTTATGTTTCATTGAGCTATTTTGCTTAATAAGCAATACTAATAATTTGTTCATGGTCAAACTGAATGTGCTTCACATTTAAACAGAAAGGTACTTTTTGGTTTATTAGTTTTTCCTTATTTGTCGTTTAATATGAAAAAATGCATTGGTATAAATTAATTTTATAAATTTAAGTTTTAACTAAAGTTAAAAAAAATGCGATTTTACATAATGTCGATGTACTGAATCCGTATTTTTTAATCCCATAACTTGTATCACGTAACGAGTTTTCAAAATCGCTTTACGTAACAGTTACGCGAATTCGACACAAATATTTTCATAATACTTTTGAAGTCAATCTTTTATGCTAGGTCTTTGAAATTCTAATCGGAAGACTTCTGTTTGCGGGATCGTCAAGCCCTGTCTTGGCATACACTTGATCCGAGGTCCGATGGGTTCGAAGCATAGCGCTGTGCCGATTGAGCCACTGTGAGTCACTCAGATTGCGCTGAGTATTATCATTATTGCAATATTACTATATTACCAATATTATTTCGGCAATATTAGTACGAAAACCGCGTTAAACAGAACTGGTGCAAAACTTCAGACGTAAAGTATTATTGATGTTTGACTATTTCAGCTAATATAAGGAGAATAATTCTTTCTTTCAAATTTAAAAGCAGTAAGGTATGAAAATTGGGTTCTTAGCAAAAAAAATATTTCTTCAGTTGCTATTATATATTTTAAGAAATTAATTACCTTGCTGAAAGTGCGTTTACTCAACTTTTCATCAGTTATATATACGACAAGGCAACTAGTGAATATAGTAAAGTGCATTTACAAATAATTGAAATAAGTCTAGATCCAAAGTGTTCTTGAACCAAAATGGAGGGTTTTTCGTCCTGTTCTCTGGAGGGGTTCTAGGATGAGTTACTGATTCATGGTGTTCGTCAAATTGACACGCAATACAACGCTTCCCCCAAAATAGTGCATCCTTGTGATACAAAAGTGAAACGCGTATCAAATATGATTGCGAAGTAATCGTCCCGGGTTGGTGAGCGTCAGCGAGCAGGGGACGGAGCCCCTTGGTAATTAAAATAATAAATAAATAAATAAAACAATATTAAATGTACATTTTTAGCATACAAAAATCAGATATAAAGCCAGAAAGTCACTATTGTACAACATTTATTAACAACAAGGAAAGGTGTTCGATACAAAAATAAGTATATTTTGGATAGTTTGCTTTGACGGCACAGTTAATCTATATTTATTTATGTAATTTGTTTGCATTAAGTTTGCATTAAGTTAAAAATATTTTGTGAAATAAAAACAAATTTATTCATTTTCAAAGAAGAAATGAGGCATTCACAGCGACTCTCCGTGAACATCTCAAGAAAATGAAAGTTCCATCGCAGTGTCCCTCACGACTAATCACTGGATTATTAGTTAAGAAATTTTTTCAGGAAACGATGTATTTTTTTTTAGTTATTGTAATTTAAAAATAACGAAATTGTTATTGTTATTTTTCTCTCTTGATGAAAACCTGATATTTTGATTTCCAAATATTGCAAAAATGTGAAAAACAATGCAAGAAAACAAACTCGGCGTTGTTACCAGCAGGAAATTAACTAAAATAATCATTTAAGGTTTTGATTTTAGAGGTTTTTTTTATTTGTGACGTCAATAACGTCAATGGGGAGTCGCTATCAATGGTTGATTCCTCCGTGAAAATTAATTAATTGTTTACAAAAATGTTCTTTATGTGTTATTTTTTTATGTAGTAGTTACAGAAAGGATCACTGTATCTCGAAAACAAATATCGAAAAAAAGTTTTTCTTTTTGAATCGATAAAACTTCCCCCCTTCCCCCCCCCCTTTCTCCAGAAATCAAAAGGTACTTGATAAGAACTTTCTGGAATCGATTAGGATTTCAGCATGTCCAAACAAATCCAAAACATTCAAGATTCGACAACAATTTCATTGCAGAATAGTGTAATTACAATTTAGATATTTTCTATAAATAATTATTATTTTTATTTTGAATGAAATTATTTCTGAAAAAGAACCATCACAGTTTTTTTGTGATTTTAATACTTTGTTTCGTTATGTGGGAAGGTTGCCGTCAATGGACCGGTTCCATGACAGAACCGCGAAGATATTTCCCGTGCCAGAGTTTGTGCACACGAGTAATTACTTTTAGTGCCTTTCTTTGTCTGAAAACAGTCTACTGCAGAGTCGTCAAGTAACTAGAATTACATTATCATATTGTTAATGATTCAGATAAGATTTCGATCATTATCTTACTAATTATTGAGATTTTCACTTAGTTATAACACGCTTTGAATATCACTGATCAATTAAGCGTGAACATTGATTCAAAAGAATGCATTTTCGGGTACAGTTCTCCATTCTTCATGTTTCATCGTAATTCGTCAGGGCAGCGACACCAACAAGATTATTTAAAATGACTCAGTTGCTACGGTTGAACCGCTAGGTGTTTCCATGAATGAACCAATTGTCAAAGGGGTTCATTAATGGAAAATCGTAAATGATGTTGTAACTTCAGCTCAATTACGTTTAAAAATTGCTGACTTGTTTTTAAATAAATATAATAATAATGAATAAGGTTTATTCATGAAAATTCCCTTTCTTTATTATAATTTCAACTGAATCGTTAAAAAAAATTGATTAAAAAATTTAAACATGATAATACATTTCAAATACTTTTGCTGTTCCAGAAAAATGCAAAAATTAGTAAATTATGACCAGTGGACAAGTGAAAGCATGTAACGTGCTATAGTAGATTACACAAATGATGGTATGGACCTGAATGAAGTCAGTTGTCAATTATAGTCATGAAAGTAACTATAAACAATCATATGGAAAATAAAAATCAGTTTTTTGTTACCTTAGTTACTTATTAAAAGTATAGGAGATAATACCTCCGAAATAGGAATATAATTAGTGAATCATGTTTTGAAAGTATCGAAGATGTTTTTGGAAACCCCCTTCAAAAAATGGAGGAATTGGCCTTTCAAGAGGCTGAGAGAAATAACACGTAATTTAATTAAGACAAAATGTCTGTTAGTACTAATATTCTCTGGTAGTTTAAGACTTAAGCTTCTGATTTCAGTAATAAAATGGTTCATAAGATCTTTGACATTTTTGAGAGCAAGTACAATCTTGAGTCGAACGAAAATACGAAAATTTCCAAAATGGATTAACAAAGCTATCAACAGTTAAAAGAGGTTGAAAAGATATTAGCTTAGAACGGTGTTGCACAGGTTGGGAAAATATCAAGTGATGAATGGGTGTGATCACAATAGCTGTGTGTTGTGTGAGTGCTGTTTTTTTTTTTTTTCTTTTTTTTTTTTTTTTTTTTTTTTATGTTCCTCTTATCCGAAAATAAATCATTTTAGAAAATAAATCTCTTTTTCTGTAACTTATTGTTATTTGTAGTGTTTATTAATTGCCTGTTATAAATATTTGTAAGTTACGCATTGGTTTTTTAATTTGAGAATGTGGTCCTTGAATGAAATTTTGGTGGTCTATTCATAGCAACCGGTTGCAACGAATGGACCACATGCTAAAATATTATTTTTTACTTTTATTCTGTATTGTGTATATTTCTCATAAAAGTGAATATTATTACTAAAAGAGAAATTGTGAGTAATTGTTTCTGTAATTTCTGTGAAATTTGAATTGAATTTCCTTTCTAAAAAAAATCGAAAACTGTTATGTGTTTCATTGACGGCAATCTTCCCCTATACAACCCAAGTTCAAAATAATAATAATAATAATAATAATACATTTAATTTTTGAGTAAAAAGCTTAATTTAACAAAAGGTATATAAATTAACGTGCCGATTTTCTTAGACACTAAAGGGTGCATAACACTTCAAATAAACTTAATTAAAAATTATGTTAGACAGAATTATCCAAAAGAGTATAATGATGATATTTTACATTGAGTGAAAAAATAGAATATTAAAATTAAAATTTGAAAAACATTTTTAAACGAAACATTATCCATATTCTGTAGCTTCATTTTTTGGAAGAATCTCATCTTTAATATTTTCAGATTTAAATTCCACCAGCTGTTTACATTCAAGGCTACTGATATTGTTTCCATGCCCTCTTCAATGCGGCAATGAATTCAGCTTTGTTAACGGGATCTAGGTCTTGAACATTTTACTTTAGATTTGACGATGCCACAGATTTTGAATTGTTTTGGGATCGGTAGAGTTGCTTGGCCAATTTAATACCGAAATCCTTCTTTCTGCTTAAAATCTGTGAGTCGATTTAGAGATGTAATACGACGCGGAATCTTCCTAAAAGGTAAATGTGTCACTGAATGTGTCCCTGTTGTGCCTCAGAAGAGAGGATCATGAAGTAATCCAGTGTATCTTGATAAACAGCGGATTAAACATTGTTTTAAGATACGTACAATTGTCCAGTTCCAGCAACTCTCATGCCTCCTCATACCATAAAGGATGTCTCAAGTTGAGAGAACGTCTTATACAAGTTTCCTCAAGCGCTTCGCTTTTCTAATGCCAAACTCAAACACCTCTTTCTTCAGCACATATTTCAAATAAAGATTCTACACAGAATAAAATACTTTCTCTGACTTGTTGCCCATAGACGAGCTTATCTTTGCTCCAGGAGAGTTAGGAACGTCTCTGCTTCGTATTCATCTTTGGTTTTACTTCGAGGACCCGCAATGGCAACTGCAATTTATGCAATCGTCCAAGTGTAGTTGGCTTGGACACGATAACTGCAGATTCTTTTCAACACTTATGAATGTAAGAGGCATTTTTGAAACTCTTATTTTGGACTGTTATTTGCGTTAATCTTTACCAGCTGTTCCAAACTTTCTACCTCATTTACTTCGGTTATTTTTTAATTAATTGATCTTTCTATATTTCTTTAAAGTCTTCAAGAACGTAGATAGTAAATCCTTCTTTTTATCCAAGATTTACTGTTTTTTTCCTGACTTTAAACAATGATACAATAAGCATTTTCAGCAAAAGAATAACAAAAAAATTTCTGGGTGCCAAGCTCTATACTTGTCGCAACCTAAACAATTAACAGCCATGCAAATATTTTCGCAACTTTTCAAATTCACATTAAATGAATTAATTATTCTATTTTTTGACCATATGAAAAATCAACATAATTTTCAAATTTGTGAACGAACCCTATATTGTTAAATGAATACCTTTAAAGTTGCTGAAACAGTTTCACCCGTTCATTAATAACATGATTTACTTTGTTTACTTAGTCTGCATTCATTTTGACCGACTCAGTAAACAGTTTCGCTGAAACAGTTTTTTTTTTTTTTTTTTTTTGAATTTTGGTTGCATATGCTTTGTCTGTAATAGCTTCATTTCAGTTCTGGTAACTATGTAATACTGTTGAAACATTTTGTTATCTTTATTTTTTAACTACTTTCGACACTATGTTGATACAGTCATACATGCTTTGGAGTCACAAGGAGCGAACTTATTTTATGTTGAAAGAAAATGGAGAGTGTGGATAAGAAGAAAAGTGCCTCGACTATTTTATTGTAACGTATTCTTCCCTATAATTAGTCATCTATAATAAGGAAGAGAAAACACTGCGATGGATAAAATTTATTTTTATTACTTTCACAATTATTTAAAAACAGAATTAATTGTTAAAGAAGTTGAGCACTGATTTTAAACGTATGAAATATTAAAAACATAACTTCTTCTATTAGGAACTTATCTTAAAGAAAGGGTAGCAATACCACCCTGAGTATTTTGAAAGGTGTATCTATTTTAGAAAATGTGAGAAAGTTTTCAGCAAAAAAAGTAAAATGTGTGTATATGCAGTGTATATACATATGGTACAGCATATAATACAATGAACGGTCAAAATAATGTCAAGTATCAGCAAAAATAAATAAATAAATAAAATATGGCTCGCTTAATTCTACGCAATGGCTAACTTTAAATGTATTGAACCTTTTAAAATTTTTACAACGTTATAGAATAAAAAGAAATTCTTATGCTTATGTTTTGAAAAACAAAACTTTAAAATAAGTCACTTAATACGAAATTTAGCAGTGAGGAAGAAACTAAGAATCATTTAATTCATATTAAACAAACAGCTATGTTAAACGGAGCATTGAGCACTCATAAATAGGCTAGGGAAATTCATCAGAACATTCAAAACTTCCGTTCCGCTATTCAGCTTCCAGAATAAAGCCGAGATGATCATCGGATGCCTGAAAATGCAAATGAAGGCTTTGTGATAAGGAAAACATTTCAGGAAGGGTTGAAAGGAGAGGAATTTCCATTTCGGAAATTCGTTTGACAGGGAAAGTAGGAAAAAATATACTTGCTCGGATACTTAGTACCGCTCGATATTTGGGAGAGGGGGGGGTTCGAAATACAGAGATTTTAAGGCATTTAGTGGGTGCTTGCCAAAAAAAAATGTGAATGCGTGGCCTAATTAATATATGAATGTATGTATGTACGTATGTGCTTCATGACACCTTTTTAAGTGAAAAAGGCAGCAGATAAGCTTCCAAAAATTATTTTTAAACATTTTAATGCATATTCCATTTGATGTGTGCGCGAAACACGACTCTATTATGGTAGAAAACTCCTCAAATTAATACCAATCCATTTCCATGCTTCGCTGTTTTACGTTGTCACCAGGTTACCATTCTGATGCGTTTTCAACAAGGACTATAGTTTCAGTTATATCCTTTAAACTTATCGAGTTAGATCAATCATTGCAGAGGACGTTTATCCATCCTTTGGTTATCCACAGTTCGGTCACTCTGTAAGAGTTTTTTCTGACCTTCCTATCATTCTCTTCGATGAGGTTTTTTTTTTTTTCTTTTTCGTCGGAGACTGGTGCTCACAATCCAGTGGTATCTAAAATATATCTTACGGCATTCTTACGTCGAAGTTGGACACCATAAGCTCAAGTACAGGGGACATCTTTTTAGCTAAATTGAACAAAATTCTTGTTTTGTGTCGTTGGTCAAGTTCTTTCGGTAGTATCGTATATCCTTGAGTATATATAAGGGTCGGCAAGTAATTTTAAGTAGGGTCCAGATACTTTGAAAAAAATCATCGAGGTTCAGCAAAATTAATAATACGTCCCTTACATTTTTTTTTAATTTTAAATTTTATCCTCAGTTTTTTAATTAAGTACAATCTATAGGCGTTTCTATTCAAAAATCCACCGGGGAAATTCTATTTCCAGTCTTGAGATTTAGCAAGTGAGGTTTACGCAAAAAACAGTTCGTTTATGCCAAGATAGTGTGTTTAAGGTGGACGCAGTAAGATTGGAGCAATATTTGTTCGTTTAAAGTCTCCCAAACATATGCGAACCTTACATGATAGCCAAGTAAAAGGCTCAAAATATTTAATTAACACTTTAATAAATATGATGAACGAGAAAACTATAGTTGGGGTAAACCTAACATGGTATCGTCTTAATATTTTGCTTAGGATCTGGCTTACCTTCCCAATGCTGCCAGGTTAGGTTTACCTCAACTATAGTACGTTTACAAAATGGTTTGGGGGGAGGGGTTGCCCGATGGTATTGTTATTTACAAAAGAATATTTTAAAGTAATTTTAGTACAGAACTGTCATTCATCTACAGAAGAATATTCTAAAGTAAATTTTTGGGTCCAATTTTTGACCGATTGCGGTCCTCCCGTTGCCGACCGCTGCCCTAGAATATTCAGAGGACACGTCAACGACAAACGTTTTGCATATGTGTGGAATATAAAGAAATAGCAAGTCTATTGCGTACAGCTCGTTTAGAAAGAAATAAAAAAGAAGTTCGAATGCAAAAGCAACTGTGTGAGTGTTTAAGTCTTTATTTTTTTTTAATTTCTTTTTCATGCTTCAATCACTGAGAATGTGGAGTTGAAATTGAATCACCCCAAAACTTCGGTTTTCAACTTTTTCAAATTCACATTTGTATTAGTTGTTTTGTGTAATTCACAGGTAGCTATTTGTACTCCATTTAGGATGACAAAAGCATCCAGTGATGTTAATGGCAACACGCTATGTTTAGGGAACGGTTAAAAACTGCTCATAGAACAGCAACGAAGTTAACTCAAAAAATAACTTTTTTTTAAATGTGGGAGCGAATTTTTACATAAGACCATACGAGAAGAATTTGACAAACCGTTTACAATGAACAAATGTCTCACCATTTTCTAATAACTAACCCCAATCCATAATGAGGAATTTTAAATCTATAACGGCATTTTAAATACAATATGCTTGTGCCGCAAACAATACTAAAGAAATACCTATTTAGTAAAAATCGAAATTTGACATTACTGGGCAATCATTTAATGTAATTACTATGCACATAAGCACACTAATAAAAAAAGTCTCTTTCAGGTCGAAAATACTTGCATCTGATCATCGATGTAAGATGAAATCTAGTAAAAATAACATTGAATTCAGTGCATTATTAAAAATAAATAAATAAAGGAATAAATAAATAAATAAAAAATCTATAATACTACTCTTAATGATAATAATAATAATATAAAAAATGTAAATAATAATGATAATAATGATAATAATAATAATAATACTTATACTGATGATAAAAATAATAATAAACATAATAATAACAATTACAATAATAATAATTATAAGAACGATAATAAAAATAACAATAATGATAAAGATAATAATAGTAATAATAATAATGATGATGATAATGATGATGATGAAAATTCTAATAATACTAATAATAAAAACGCTAATACCACTACTACTAATAATAATCTTTTACAACATTTGAAAACTAATAATTCAAGAGTTATTAAGATGCATATATAATACTATCTAAAAAGAAACTTGCATTCCCTTATATCTACTTTTTGTCATTATTGTAATTTTACTAGCGCCCGTGCATCTGCTGATTGCATCTCAAAAATACAGGTGACTGCTAAATAAATTTTTTGTTGCATTTGATGTTGTATTTATTTTAGTATTTTAGGCGAAAAGTATTATAGGTATTTTAGGAAAGGATCTAATAAATAGGTTTGAAAATCGTTTCACTGTAATAAAAGATTACTATGAGTACTTGGAAAAATGAATGCAACGAGAACTTGCTGAAACAGTCACGATAAAACATACAGATACACTGCATCGATTTTAGTAGTAAACTGAACAAAATATATATATTTTCCCAAATCATAATGGAAAGTGAGAAATGCACTAGACTCACGAGCTTTAGCTTTGCCAGATGTGTCAAAAAATTATATGAATGGAATAATGTATCTCTGAAATATGCGAGACCTTTCATGTTGGTAAAGGGGCTACGCCCGATGAAAGATTAAACATTTTGCTACATCAATATTTATTCTTACATAGGTTGTATCACACGGGATATTTTTTATCGAAAACTTCACCAACGTGTTTTATCAACGTGTTAAGCATACAAAGATATTAAACACGCTCTACCAACGTGCAAACATAAAATTTAAATATAAATTATTCATTTGGGTTGGAAAATGAAAAGATATTTTCAATTATTTCAAGAAATTGGGTATAATAAAATGAAATTTAACAGTTGAAAAGTATTGTATCAAAACAAAGTTTTCTGAAACACGCTAATATATTAGGGTGTGTAAAAAGTTTTTTACTTGGAAATTCAAAATTTTAAGTTGATAAAAAGTAACTCCCTACACATCCGAATTCACCCTACATTCAAATTTTGTCAAAATTGATCGTTATTGCATTAGTGAAGTGATTTGTCATTGCGACGTATGTATTACTGCTGCAGGCCATGAATTTCAGCAACCGCTTCAAACTTTTCTTAAAAACTAAAATATTGTTTAATAAATCTATGACCTGCTTTGCAATCGTCAGATTCTGATTCTGTTTGCACGCAACGAGTCAGCACTACGTTTGCGACAATACTGTCCACCTCTAAGAAGTTGAGCTATGGCCTTGTATGTGAGTCCATTTTTTTCAAAGGAGAGCAATGAGTAAAAATAGGAATAGTTAGGCGCAGAGTTGGGCTACCATTAAGCCTTTTGAACTTCAGCCGTTTCTCCTCACCCCTATTTCAACAAAGTGAATAGTTTAATCGGCCGGCTAGTGGAACTCAACTTGCCAGAGGTGGACACTTAGTTCCTGTATGATTCTAGCTTTTTATCATATATATATATATATATATATATATATATATATATATATATATATATATATATATATATATATATATATATATACACAACAAAAGATATCCAACTTCACGGTATCTCCAACCCAAGTTATAGTGATTTCTCAATTTGTTTCCACAAGAATAGGTATTAGATGTAATCCTAACTTCTAATGTCATTGTTCAGGTAAAACTTTTTTGTAATTTATGTAAATAGATAAATCATACGAAAATATCATAGAGGGAACTAATAAAATTTCCTCTCTCTGGCAATAGAGAAAACATCTATTCTTTCTGTAACTTTAGATTTCGAAAAAAGCCGTCTGTCAAACTAATTACTTCAGTTGATATGTGGTTTCATTTTATTATTATTTGAAGAACTCTTGGGCTTAAATTCTATAATAAAGAGTGGGTCAAAATGTGAACTAGAAAGTGCAGAAAAGCAAATATAAGCTTTCCATATTTTATCGGAGAGTTTCATCTGAGAAGATTGGACTATTTTGCAATGCAAATATACGACATAAGCATTTACAGTGGCATTAGCAAGTAGGATAAAGTCGTTAACTATCCGTCATCTATGATTAATTTCTTGAGAAATGAAGACAGCTTGGCAAAGACTTTTCTTAGTTTTACTTAAGAAAAGAAATAAAAAAATTCTCAAATGTTAGAACAATAAAACGAAGAAAACTGATCATTAACATTTTTTTTTCTTTTTCTATTGCTTTAAAATATGTTACTTCGAAGAGGGGAATGGTTGTTTCAGTTTTAAATGGAAGATATACAGAGCCTCATGTACTCAAGGGGTCATGCATAAAATAAAAAGTGCGTGATACTGACTTAAACTCGTAATAAGTATTAAAACCGTACTCTAAGCATGAAATTGTAGTTTCGTAAACACAGTTTTATCCACTAGTAAATCAAGGCGAGGCATATTGCATGCTAATTTTTTTTTACGTTTTCTATTTTGTTTAAAACATTACTATTTTAGGTTGTTGTTTTTTTAACTGTTAGAGTAAAGGTCAAAATATGAAGGCATTTTTTTTCGCTGAAAAAAAAAACCACTAGCCTATGTTTGTGTCATTCTTCAATACAATGTATAAAAAAAATTTTTACAGTATAAATATAACTGAACGGAAAAATGTGGTATGTACGATGAATTTCTTTAAAACTGAAGAAAAAAAATGCAATTATTAATTAAATAATACAACGAGAAAAAAGAAAACTAACCTAAAATAGTTGGTTAATAAGAATATTTAAAACGTATTTAAGTATTGTGTTACCAAGTTCTTCTGCCTTAAAATGTGTTATAACACCACCTCCTAAATAACTGAAGGTCACCGGACTGGTTACCTTAAATGAGCGATGACGTAATAGAAAAATACCAAGTCAAAATCCTTATTTGGCTGTTTAACGCTCTTAACACTCGCCAACGCGTGCACCAATCTCAAATTAAGTTTCAAATTCTTTGCTCCCCCTCCTTTTTTTTCACTAATGCTACTGTACAGCAGAGTTCACTCTGGATTTAGTAAAACTCCTTTTTTATATAAATTAATTATGCAAATACAAAGGCATGTTAGTAATCTTACACTGTAATGAAGAATAAAAAAGAAATAAAAATCTTTGAATTTTAATAATTTATAATGGATATAATTTACAACATAAGAAAAGGTAAACATTTTGTTTCCTTTTTCAAGCCATCAATGGCTCGTTCTTTCTCGCCAATTGCATTTTAGCAATAAAAGAAATATTTAAAGACAGAGTTTCTTGTAACATTTTGCTCAAAAGAAATTCTGATCACTAAATGTTTTGTCGTCATTTCAATTATTTTAATAGACTGCAGCTACAAAATTCACGAGAATGTGTAAGAATTAAGCTAAAAACTTGTTTTAATTGAATGGGAAAGATGAAACTTATGTCGCCAGGAAAAAGTAAACAAGAAGAGAATATTTGAATCACAACTGACATTTTTAAAATATTGCTTTCTGTTTTGCATGATATTTATTTGATTACCTTGTGTTCGTGATAGTGACGCATGATTTACATAACTCCCATGTATATTTTCACATTTATGCAGAACGCATTTCATATTCAATTATACATTTTTTTAAAACGGTTTAATGTGATAGCCATTGCGTTACTAAGTACATGATAATGATTCTACGATAGTGGATGGGAAAATTTAAAGTGTGTTGTTCCTATTCAGATATGAGTCAATGATAGTAAAACTTAAATTTTTCATTTATGTTTACTTCGTTATAATAGTGATAATAAATACATTGTTTTTCGAATCTAATAAAATTCTTTAAAAATCATACGGATATGATACAATGCATTGAAAATTTTGGGTACTGTAATCATGTTATTCCCTAGGTTCTTTCATATATATTTGCTCAATTTAAAGAACGAAAGAGCGTTAACTTAGAAAATAAACTTTTGATTTCTCCTTTGATCTATGTTAATATTGTTACACATTTTGTAAATAGTAATTATTTTTATGATTAGTTTGTTGTAATCTAGCTAAATTTGGCATTTATGCCATTATCTTTCATCTAAAATTATATTAGTAATGTAACCTGTAAATAGTTTCTTGTAATAAATATACAACCCCCTTACATTCAAAGGAAGTATATGGTCTCTTCATTTCTGAAGGATAAGATTTGTGAATGAATAAAAAAAGAAAATGAAATGCAACGTTTCTCGAATCACGTGGAATGTTTACGAGCTTTCTTTCGAGATTTATAAATAGCCGTGGCGGCGTCATCAAAGTTAGTCTCATTTTAGTTGTTGCTCTGGAAAGAGTGTATTAGCCTTTGCACTGTGTTTTTGCGTATTTTGATGTAAATACGTGTTTTACCGTTGAGTTTACGGTGTTAATTGATATTTGCCTAATATTTAGCAGTTGTTAACGATATTTCTTTTACATAGTTGTAAATAAATCTCCTGTGCTTTCTCAAGAACTATGTCATCATTCAAAGAATTTCTTGAAGTGGCTGGACTCGTAACAATATGTTAGGTGAACTACTGTTCTCAAAATAATAGCTTTAGTATGTTAAGAGACATGAATTAAAGCGATTTTCATCGGGAAATTTCCTCTGAGTCGGCCTCTTTCGGTCACGTGACGAAACCAGTGATAAGACTTTCACGTAGGAGGTGGTGGTTATGCACGGGTGAGTGGTGTCAGAAACATGCAGCTAATTTTCGTGGCCTACATAAAGAAAAAATACCCTACATGGTTAGAAGATAAAAGTTGAGTTAAGATGGCCAAAACCAAATTACCCAAATAAGGTTGAGTTCAAATTACCATATGGGTGCATCATCGAGGTCCAATTTGCTTTTACGTTGACATCCAAGAAGTACCCCTCATGTTAAGGCTAGTTTTATCTTTGGTTTAGGGTACAGGCTGAGTTTTTATTACAAGTAATCGAAACAATATACACGATCATCGATACATTGTTCTATTTCGGTTGCAACAATTAAATATGTTGCCACTGTGTACATTTCGACACGCATAATAACTTTCAAAGTGCCGTGGTGGCCTGATCGGTATGGCGCCGGGCTCGTAACTGGAGAGTTCCGGGTTCGATGCCAGCTTCGATGCCAGCAGGTCGAAGATCCTCCAGCTTCACCGATAATAACAAGGTTACGTAAAATATGTCGTGGTCTTAGTCTGATCTTTAGGCTAATATAAAAAACACGCTAATTATCGAGTTTTGCAACTTATCAAATTTCCGTTGATCTGATGAATTTAAGTTTGAAAGGTTGGCATACATCCTTTCTTTGTTATTAATTATTTAAGATTATTTATGTGTGTATAAACTACATAAAACAAACAAAAATTAATCGAAATACAAAGCAAAAAAAAAAGGCTGCCTCTTCAAAGTATAGATTCTTTGGATTTTTTAGTGCGCTGGCACAACTATCCATTTAGTGTAGCTTTGTAGATCCGGTACTTGCTGATTTGAGATTTCCAATGCTGATGAGATCGATCTCAAAGCAACATTTTTCTTGTCTTTGGCAATTTTAATTTTTTCCCTGCTATCATTTGTGATTTTTATTGATTTGTGATATATATATATATATATATATATATATATATATATATATATATATATATATATATATATATATATATATATATATATATATATATATATATATATATATATATATATATATATATATATATATATACATACTTGCGTATTACTGGTAAAACAATAGCATTTTGCATATTTCTCTGCGATAGACATTACCGGCTAACACAAGAATCTTAAGTGTCTTACAGCTGAAATTGTGTTTTCTTTCTGCTTGTTTACCCCAGTAAAATAATGCCTTAATGCCACAATTTCATACCAACTCTAAAAGTGTTGATTAGATTATTTTTGAAGATCCCAGAAAGCATTAACACTCCTAAAGAGATTAGAACACACTTAACTCGCGAACTCATTTGTTGCCGTTCTAACAAGCTAAACTGGTTTTGGTACTAAACGCTGAGTAAATATTGAAGTAATAAAAGCAAATGAATTCATAATTTTTCGCATTTTCGGAAATCGAGGAGAAAGAAGAGCTAAACATTTTCGTTTAATTTGAAAACATTATTGTAAAGCAGTTGCATTTATGCATGAAACGCTGAAGAAAGGGATAAAGACTTTGCTGTTGAGATAAATGCACGAAGTGAGGAAAAGGAAGTAATTACAACGCGCCATCAAGGAACTTTGTAATCTGCTTTTAAAGTGTTAAAAGTGCTATGCTTCAGATATTGTTTTATGTTTTGACCATTAGAGAAAAATAAAAATAAATTTAAAAAAAACAAAAAACATTCTTTTACTCAAAAATGATTAATGATTATTCATGTGTAACATATTGATGGTTTAGACTGTAAACCAATTAGCTCTACATATTGTCAAAAATAATCTTTTTTTTTCCCATTTTGGCTATTTTTTAGCTGCAACGGTAAAAAATATGAGAACGAATAGCGAAATTTGTGGAATCGAAACCCGTCAGCCATACAACGTGATATAAAACATGTTTTAATTTTCTCCTGAAATGAAACTAATTATGGAGTTAGCTGGTTTCCAGTCAATAGCTAGTTAACCCGTTTTCAGTTAGCTGGTAAACGATCAATATCGTGCCTGAAGCCTACTCGTGGGCTCGTGGTTAAGCGTTTCGTATGTTTCGAAAGAATGAGTTTATGTTTCGAAAGATGAGTTTATATAAGATTATTTAGCGAATTGATTTTTCTTTTTAGTTAAGTGAGAAGCAGTACAGAGGTATCCCTCTACAGAATGCGTCCACAAATCCTCGGGACAAGAACTAAGTTTGTTAACGCGTTTGACGATGTTGTTGTAGATTATTTTAGACCCTGACTTGACATAGATGGGGGATGGGTATAAATATCATATACTTCAATTCAGCAGAAAACTTTGTGAATAAAGTTTGCCAAATTGGAATCTTCTGAGACCTATTTATTGGAAATGAATTAGCCTCGTATTTCAAAGTACTGGGCTGATGATATGTGATAAGCCCGAAGTTCAGTTTAAAGTCAACGGGGTTTACGTTGTTAAATTCATTCAACTATAATTCGCAAACATTCTTTCATTGTAATTAAGAAACACTTCAAAGCTTTTAGCTGTGTTTTTACTTCGAAGTTTTTCGGCTATACTTAAACAAACATCTTATGAGCGAAGTATGATGCTCCAATCACTACGTTAATATCCGTTACGTATCTTTTCTTACGATTATGTCAGTAAATCACTACAGTTGAACGTAATGTAGCTGTATCTTTAAAAAATTATTTTGGAGAAATGTGCAGGATTACATTATTAAAAATGAGCGTTTCAACAGGTTTCTGAAACAAAAAGAGGGGGGGGGGGCATAAAAGAACCAATGCAACTATTGCAAGAAACTAACGTCCTTAGTGAATCGAAAACAAAAGAGCGAAACGACTGTTCCATGACAAAAAAAAAAAACGTTTAAGAATTTAGTATTTTAGAGGATTGCAGTAAATTATTCAAACAAATCGAAAGTAAACGGTCTAAAGTAGTAACCCTGATTAAGATGAGTACCTGAGTAATGTAAAATTATCAGAATTGTTCTGAACTTAAATGATTTGCTGATTTGTAAGAGATCCTTACTTTTGGTAAGATAGATTGATTATGACTAAAGAACAATATTATATTTTATTGGATTATATTTTATTGACACATTACTGCAATAAAAAAAAGTATTCGACACCTCCTTTCCCCTTTTTTTATTTAACTGACAGTATTTTTAAAGAAAAAAAATATTTTTTAGCAATTTTTCACATATTTCACTATTTATGGGACAAAATAACTTTTCCACGTAAAGGTCACAATTGGATCATGTCATAAAAAATCAGGAGAAAATGCAGCTAAACATACAAACATTTAGAATGCTTAAAACGAGATACCAATCATATTTATTTGTACGACAGATTAAAAATTCTTACGTTTGGTATTCCCACGAATTTCTCTCAATGCTGTTGAAAAATTAGACCCGCCATTTGCTACACTTTTACTCAACAAGCGTGTTTTCATTAATGCTTTTGCTGTAAATTGTATTAATTGCATAAAATTGTTTAGTAGGTATATATTTATGCTTAAACTAATGTATTTTGCATTGTATTCATTACATTTTTCATAAAAAAATGCAACCAAAAAAAAATGTATACTTTCTTCTGTTTTAACAAATTCGATTTTTTAAAATTTACTCTCATTTCAAAAGTATGGAATGTATTTATTATATACTTGTTTAACTCAATTTTTTAGTATCAAAATAATTTAAAATAATCTATCAGGAATTTTATAGTACCCTGACTTTCAAAAACGCTGGAACTTGTTCAAATGCTTCTTGCTGGCATTCACCCAAACGAAATGAAAGGTGAAGTTTATCTCAAATAGTCAGATATAAGTATTCAAAATTTCAATTACGCTTGCAGAACATACTCTAATGTTTAGGTTTTCTGCAGTATTCAGAGTATTTTTTTTAGATGTTAACCATTTGAGTTCTAAATGTTCACACTAGATTTCTGATACTTATTTACTGCTATAATAAATGAGCCTTAATGAAAAGTAGAAACAACAATAGTATTTAAGAATAGAATAGCTTTAAATATTTTGTTAGATTTTAAGGATCAGTGAAAGTTTCCAACATTTACTAGTAAAACTAAAAGTTTTGTTTAATTTCTTCTTCTTGTTGCCAAACACTTTTAAACATACTTATAAGAAACTTGCAATATGTTTTCATGGGGACTGAAAATTTCGTTGGGCATGATAAATACTGCAACCCTTCTATTTTTCAAACAAAAAAGAACACAAGTAATATGACGAAAACTAAAAAGGAAATGTTATTATTATTATTGTTATTATTATTATTTATGATTTTATAACAATTCGAACGTTTTTTTTTTTTTTTTTCTAGGTATTGTGCTTAGTGCATTATTTGCGCAGCTACTCTGTAGTTTACTTTTACCGAAAATAAATATTATTTAGCTCTTATATGTTACTATAGTCCATAATATTATTTTAAAGGAAATGTGAAGGGGAAAGATGTCTAAAACAGGGATGACGGCTTAAATACGGAAATTTTATTTCTAATAGATTAGATTTATACACCAAATTGCATTCTGTTGTTAATAAGCTTAAGGGTACATTTATTCATAAAATAAATTCAATATTTTTAAAAAATTGTTTCGTCCAATTGTCATATTCTAGTCCAGAAGTTCCCAAACTTCAGGCCTGCGCCCCCCCCCCACCCGAAAAATTACAAACTTCTCCCCAACCCCACTTTTTCTCCAACCCCCTCTCCCACTTTCATCCGGCGTGCGCAAAAAAGGGGGGGGGGATGGACACAGTTAAATCTTTTTTTTTTTCTAATATATTTTTACGCCATTCATTGTTATTATATTATATTAATTGCTCTGTTTATTTGAAGTACTAGATGGTTCCGCCCCCTGCTCGTTGCCACACATCAACCTACCAAGATTGCTTCACAATATTAATTGGTTCGTAAAGATTTAAAATGTCCGCTTAGAAGAATCAGTTACAGTACGAGTTACGGTTAGAACAAAATAAAAATCATAGGAAAGAGAGGCTTAGTAAAACACTCATTAAACATAGAAAAATATTAAAATCGCACTCCTACCCGAAGGAGAAAAGATTTTAATAATGTTTTTGAAGAAACGATTTAAAGGGCACCCCTCCCCCAGGGTCCAAACTAACGTGAACCGAATTTCACAGAACATAGCAAAACGGCCGTTTTGTATGTTTGAAAAGTCGCTTTCAAATTCATGGTCTCTAGTAATACATTTTATCCTTTATCTCAGGGCTTGAATTCAGTTTAGCCTAGGATTTTTCGCTAAAATAGGAACCCTTATATCTGCTGTTCTAACTCATTGAGAAAATTGGAACAAGCTTTATTTGACGCATAATTTGAGATAAAAAAATAATTACAAAAAAAAACTAATTTGAAATTTAAAAAAAAAAAAAACAAGTGCAAACCACCGGGGTTCGAAATGATTTTGTACAAAATTTCAAGGCTGTAGGTGCTATGGGGTTTCCTCTGAACGCAGACCCCCGCCTAAGACTGCCTTTCACAATTTCATTAACCTTACTTTTTTTTAATATCCTCATATATAGAGGGTGTTCTGTCTTAACCCGCAAGACCTTTATTTTCGCAACCATTAGTCCTAGATGCTTCAAATTGCAAAAATGTTAAAAATCAGATACAGATTTAAGGTATTGAAAGTTTGAAGTAAAAATAAAAATAAGCCAAAAAATACAAAATTTAACTTTTTATAGGCTCCCCAGGTCTCCTAACTGTATTTAAGGAAACAGTCTCCATCAAAAAATAATTCCAACACAAAAAATTTGAAAGCAGTACGAACAATATTCACCGAGATGTAAAACACAAAGTTTTGTGACTTACATTACTTTTCACTCGCCGTCAATATCACCTTGGGGGGGGGGGGGGGATATAGCGGTTAACAAGTGTTTAAGATTATATGTGTGCACAGAGTGTGATGTTTCAAACTGTTCGAGGTTTTGTAGTGTCTTTTTGCGTATTACGGTATAACGTTTATATTTATTTTTGAATAGCGATGAAAAATAAAATTTACTTTTAAATAAAAAAAAACCACCTTCAAAAAACACCAAGGAACTAAAAATAAAAGAATAACAGATTACACTTACATACTATTTCCTACCCCAAACTAGAAATGAAATTTATTTTAAAATTCCAGTACAAAAATAAACTAATCTAAACACCCAATTATAAAATAAACACTGATTTTAATCAATTTACGATGAATTATTTTAAATACCTATCTAATTATGTACGATCTCTTTATTTTTAATAACCTTCTGAAGTCGGGGCCTATTATTAAACTACTACCTAACGTAACTGACAACCCACCGAATCCTGAATTAAACACTAATTAAACTAAACACGAAATTAGTCTTTAAAACTAAACCTACTCAGTCACGTTAGGTAGTATTGTATAAGGAACTCCGACTTCAAAAGGTTATTAAAAAACGAGCTGATGTGTGCATCACATGACTTCCTTTTACTCCAATTTAATGTCATTTTCTCATTATTGGCAGTTTTAATATGATTCAGTAGTTTACTCTCTCAATATCACAACAATGGCTAAATTAAAACTAGATTTTAAAAAACAATTTAAAACAAAATCGCCAAGTTAGCGACAAAACTTGGCAACCAAAAGACTGGCGATAGATCGCCATGTGTCCGCCAAATTATAACACCACGTGAGTTTACATCGAAATTAACAATGATTCCCCTCCCCAAAAAGGGGCAAAAGACCCCTTTTGAAGCATACGAATGCAACCAAAAGGAAAGGTGCACAACTAGACCCCACTAGGAGTCTACGTACCAAATTTCAACTTTCTAGGACATTCCGTTCTTGAGTTATGCGACATACATACGCACGAACGCACATGCATACGTACATACAGACGTCACGAGAAAACTTGTTGTAATTAACTCGAGGATGGTCAAAATGGATATTTCGGGTGTCTGTACGTTCTTAGGCACATATCCACGTGTGTTCGGGTTGAAAAAAACTCAACATTCATTTGGGGGTGAGCAAAATGGAAATTAAGGCCGATTTTTGGGTGAAAATTTTTTCGCAAATACAATACTTCCTTTTTTGTAAAAGGAGGTAATAAGAGATCGTATATAATAAGTTAGGTATTTAAAAAAATTCATCGTATAGAAATTAAAATTAGTGTTTGTTTTATAATGGGTGTTTAGTTTAGTTGATTTTTGTACTGGAATTGTAAAATAAATTTCATTTTCAGTTTGGGGTAGGAAATAGTATGTATGTGTAATCGGCTATTTTTTGATTTTTAGTTCCTTGGTGTTTTTTTGAAGGCGTTCTTTTTTTTAATTTAAAAGTCATTTATTTGAGAATTTACTTATTTGAAGTATTAACACGTTTTAAGCAGCGCTGAACCTAACTTAACCGTTTTTAGAAACCGTCTGTTTGTGATTAGCATGTATTTGACCGATTTCTTCAGAGCGATCAAACTCAAAACGTAATGCAACAACAAACAAACAACAAATGTAAACGTTACAAAACGTAATGCACGAATTGAAAGAAATTTGGTAAGCAAGCGTAGCTGCATGCGATCTGGTGTTGATTAGTTTTGCCACTAATCTTTTCCAAGATTTGTGTCAAAACGAGCGATTTTCATTTTTATCATGACTGCTGTCTGTCAAACAACAACACAAGGATTCGCAAGAAAATTAGTACACAAACGTATCTTAATGAGAGAGGTGCAGATAAATTTTTACCACCAATCATTTCAAAGGGATGAAACAACAGAATGATTTTATTGTCAAGCACACTTCCATCTCGAAAAATAATACAAGAATTCAAACAAAAACTGAAATATAAGAGGACCTCAACTGAAACATGTGTGTATTCGCCTTTGATTTCGCGCCAATTGCTCAAGAGAAGGACTTTGAATGATTTTGCCGTCCAACATGACTAATATTCTTTTTCATTATTCAGTGCCTGTGCACTGTGTATTATTAGAACTGCGTCAAGACACTTAATCTATCCAAGTTGATGGTTGCGTTGATACATAAATTTAAAATTCCTCCAATACAGCAAATTGCGCAAACCTGACAGATATAAATCGTGAAGTTCAAAGGACCCTTAAGGGAATATAAAACTGCTCACGGTAAATGTTTTATACAGTTCTGTGATAGACATGTAGAATCCCCAAATATGAATTTACCGGACCCAAACCCTATAAATCTGCCATTGTTCCTCCGAACCTATCACAGAGGTAGTTTTATAAGTTTTTAAGGGACCCTAAAGACAGCTTTTTTTAATGCTTGACCAGGGGCTATGCAAAACCAGCCCAATATACCCACAGGTATTGATTTGGGATGGAGCCTTGGAAGTCTTTGACCATAACTGATTGAACGTGCTCTAATTAAATCGGCGCATATGGTGGATCGATCGATGTCAGTATCGAACTTGTGACCCTTTAGCCACGAACTCAGTGCTTTACTGAGCTCGACCCGTATCCACGGTATATTATATAACTATATAACGAAAGCAATCTTATAAAAACATTGAGGCAGTATGAATATAAAATAATACCTTCAATCTGAAATAATTTCCTATTTATGAAAACATAATTTCCTCGTGAATTCCCCTCGTCGTTCTTGCTATTGGAAAAGGCAACTTTTCCGCACTAAAGCGTTCCGAAAATCGAAAATTTGTTTTTTTTCGACCCAACCCTTGTGTACCCTTTCGAACTAATCGCAATCCGTTGCTCTAACGCCACTGACGCTCTACGACTTGTAATACCGAAGAAAAGCCTACCATTTGCTTCCACGTGCTTCTTTTGCTTCTTCTTGGGAACTTCTTTCTGGATTTGGCTCGTCCAGCAAGTTCAGCCGAACCATACACTCAATTGCTGCTTTGTTTTGGGCTAATATGAAAAGATTCATGATTTGACACCAGTTTAGCTGTTATGCATAGCCTTTGAAAGGCAGCTAGAATGTATTTTTTCAACAATTTCCAGCATCAGTCGGCAGGAGACTTCTTTTGAGCTTTTGATAGAATATGCGGTATCCAATGCGAAAATATTATTCTCACAGATAAATGTTGATAAAGTATTTATTATTATCATTTATTTATTTATTTTTTATTTATTTATTTTTACTTATTTATTTATTTATTTATTTTATTTTATTTATTTTTTTTTTTTTGATGCTGATCATAAAAATGCCCAAATATGTCTTAAACTCACGGTGAGGCAGATGACAGTATTATCAATATCAAGAACCTAAATTGTCGCTCCAGATTGAAGTATAGTCGTCACAGTGTTTTGTATCGTAATGTCAAAATCAAGTAAATACTATCTGACTTGAGGAAAGTTCTTGATGAAGCTTCAGAAATAATTTATTTTCTCAAATTTCCTTTTCTCCAGTCAAGACTATTTAGAAAAATTTATGAAGACATAGGTAGGCGGTAAAAGCCACTACTTGTTCATATGAAATATTCTGGATATCCGAAACAAAAAGTTTTTAAAATGTTGTATGAACTTTCACATGAAATGAGGGTTTTTCAACTGGAGCAAAAATGCATCAATATTTTCAACTGTTTTCAATGTTTTGCTTGAAGAACGACGGCTGATCAATAATTTGCCGACTTTTTTGTGAACCAAACTATTTTCACTTAAAGGAAAGCAGTAGCCCCATTTATTGTGCGAGAGAAAGTAACAGCGTTAAAAAATAAAGCTGAATTTTTGTGTTCCCTCCCTAAAAGGAACAACGTAGACTGTTTTGCACTCACAAAGGGAATTTCTGCCAGAAACAATCTCTATGAAGAAAACGCAGTATAACTACATATTTCGTGATATTAAAAACCAAAATTGTTCATTTGAAAAACTCCATGCCCGAGTATGATTCATAATTGCATTTCAGAGTAGTGTCTGCATTGTCATCTGCTGGAAACCAATTTTCTGATTCAGTTTTACTTAATAAATTTTGATTTGATGTTGAAAATGAATACCATTATTGGGTGACAAAGCATTATCTCAAAACTTCTTCCCCTCGTAACAACTTATCAACGCAAAACAAGATTTCCAGCCCATGCGTACCCAAAAAACAAATTCAGTAGATTCTGCTCCTGCTGAACATACTGAACATTTCGACATAAAGCAAAAATTTATAGATATTATCAGTTTTACAATGAATTGATTTCCTTCTTCATATTGATGTAATTTGTTGGAGGAGTAGTAATGGAAGTGTTGCAGTAATTTCAGGGGGAAATTATGTTTTCATAAATAGGAAATTATTTCAGATTGAAGGTAGTATTTTTTATTCATACTGCCTCAAAGTTTTTTAAAGGGTTGCTTTCGGTATATAGTTAAATAATATGCCGTGGATACGGGTCGAGCTCAGTAAAGCATTGAGTTTGTGGCTAAAGGGTCACGGGTTCGATACTGACATCGATCGATCCACCATATGTGCCGATTTAATTAGGGCACGTAAAATCAGTTATGGTCAAAGACTTTCAAGGTTCCATCACAAATCAATACCTGTGGGGATAGTGGGCTGGTTTTGCTTAGCCCCTGGTCAAGCATTACAAAAAGCTGTCTTTAGGGTCCCTTAAAAATGATAAAACAACCTCTCTGATAGGTTCGGAGGAACAATGGCAGATTTATAGGTTTTGGGGCCGATAAATCCATATTTGGGGATCCTACATGTCTATCACAGAACTGTATAAAACATTTACCATGAGCATTTTTATATTCCCTTCAGGGTTCTTTGAACTACACGATTTATACCTGTCAGGTTTGCGCAATTTGCTGTATTGGAGGAATTTTAAATGTATGTATCAACGCAGCCATCAACTTGGATAGATTAAGTGTCTTGACACAGTTCTAATAATGCACATTGCACAAGCACTGAATAATAAAAAAGAATATTAGTCATGTTGGACGACAAAATCATTCTAAGTCCGTCTCTTGAGCAATAGCCTCAAAATCAAAGGCGAATTCAGACATGTTTCAGTTGAGTTCCTCTTGTATTTCGGTTTTTGTTTGAATTCTTGTATTTTATTTTCTGAGATGGAAGTATGCTTTACAATAAAATCATTCTGTTGTTTCATCCCTTTGAAATGATTGGTAGTAAAAATTTATCTGCACCTCCCTCAATAAGATACGTTTGTGTACCAATTTTCTTGCGAATCCTTGTGTTGTTGGTTGACAGACAGCAGTCACTATATTCATGGAAATAGTTCGTTTTGACACTAACCTTTGAAGAGATTAGTGGCAAACTAATCAACACCAGCTCACATGGAGCTACGCTTGCATACCAAAATTCTTTCAATTCGTGGATCACGTTTTGTAACGTTTACGTTTGTTGTTTGTTTGTTGTTGCACTACGTTTTGAGTTTGATCGCCCTCAAGAAATCGGTCAAATACATACTAGTCACAAACAGACGATTTCTAAAAAAGGTTAAGGTAGGTTCAGCGCTGCTTAAAACGTGTTAATACGTCAAAATAAGTAATTTCCTAAATAATCAATAGTTTCTTCTTTATAGAAGAAAGTAATCGAAAGATGATCATCTTTCATCTTTATCAGTTGACTCCTAGATAGTTAACATTTTGTCTTTTAGTCAGAAACAAAAATGGGGTTCCTTTAAGTAAAAGTAAATAACTAAGGGTTCCGTGGCCCTTAGTGGTATAAAGTTTGGGAACCGCTGCCATAGATAATAATTTCCAAAACAATAAACAAAATTTTAACCACAAATAGTTGTTTTTAATTACTAGGTCAGAATTTTAAATAGCTGCACTTGCACAATATAATACCTAACACTATTTATTTTGTGTTACGTATTATCATTTATCCGGTAAATTACGTGTTCCTTAAAAAAATAAATCCGCCTGTAAGTTATTACAGTAAACTCTCGATTATCCGCGGAATAGGGTGTCACGATAACCGCGTATAGTCCAAATAATAGGTGCAAAACGATACTTAGTGAATATAATGACTAAAAAATACTACTAACATTCACACTTACATTTAAGTTATAACTAAAAACATTGCTACATTGGAACTACTAACATTGAATATGAAAACTATTTGTAATATCCAGAAGTGAATAGTAACACATTTTTAAGTTAAAAATCAAATTAATTACGAAAATTCCCGCAGATAATCCGAACCGCCGATAGTTAGGAGTTTACTGTAATTAGGTAGTTGTGTTGACTAGTTAGATTTTTATTTCCCCGTAAGTGATTTACTACTCTGTTGTTTCTCAATGAACGTTTACAGTAATTAGGTAGTTGTGTTGACTAGTTAAATTTTTATTTCCCCGTAAGTGATTTACTACTTTGATGTTTCTCCATGGACGTTTACTGTAATTAAGTAGTTGTGTTGTCTAGTTAGATTTTTATTTCCCCGTAAGTGATTTACTACTTTGATGTTTCTAAATGAACGTTTACTGTAATTAGGTAGTTGTGTTGACTAGTTAGATTTTTACTATCCCATAAGTGATTTACCACTTTGATGTTTCCCCATGAAGGCAATTAAAAAATACAACCTATGTGAAACCCAAAGGCTGTTTTTGGATCACATATGTAAATCACTAGGTACTCTCAGTGACGCACACATGCAATTTATCATACTCTCACAATTTTCTAGAAAGCCATTCCCCTGAACTTCACCATCCCCTTTGAAACTGCGACTTAAAAGTATGTTTTAAATTGCACTGCGCAGTATCAACACCGAATTCGTTTATCTGAACTTTGCAATTCAAATGAAGAAACTGAAGTAGGGACAAAAAATTTACTCGTACATAATAAAAAAGTGAACTTTTATCCTGTGCTTTAAATATATTCAGTTTTCCACTCTTGGGCTTTGGGGTTAAAACAAATGAAAAAGGAAGATATGGAGGAAGAAAGCTTAAAGCACTCATCTGTTAAAAACTGAAAGTAAACGATGTGCTTCAATAATAAATTCCTGGATAAAGTGTCTTTGTTTTCGCCCCGATAAGTGCAGCTATTTTAAACTTAATTTGCCTTTCTTTCATGCATAACCAAGATGTTTAAAAGAACATAAATCATTAAATGATGGTCCTCTGTTCTAAATTCATACAATAGGAATATAAATGGTACTTAGGAAGCGTTCTAGGAATTGGAAATTGTCGACTGGTGGATTCGAAAAACCTAACATGCTCTGAAAAGATAGCTGCTAAACTGAAAATGACATTCACAGTTTTATTATTTTTAAAGAGAAGTAGTATTTTAATTGTTGTTTTCATATTAACCCACAGAGTAGTTCAGCTGAGGTTGAACTTAGTTTTATATGATGGTAGTATATAAGAAAAATCAAATGAAAAAATCGAAAGTTAGAATTTATTTGGCGAAGAACAAATTATTAAAGTCACACGGTTGCGCTGCATGAGAAATTGAGAGTTTGAACTTTAAATATATTATGTAATTAAAAATTTAAAAAAATGTATACTCGCAATTAAAAGTGTTACACAAAATATTCGCATCTCAAATTTTAAAGTGTTTGGTCCTCCTTTTAAAAACATACGACGAAATATCCTTATGCTCTCACTTGTGGGCAAAATGCAAACAATACTGAAATGGTTTCAAACAAGAAATTGATCATATTTCCATGAGCGTTCAAAAGCTATACATTTCAGATACATAACTTAATTAACATAGACGTTTATGAATCACATTTAACCAACCATTAAGAGAAAGAAGTTTATTTTCTCTGAAAAGTATAGCTTAGTATAAAATTTATTTGTAAATCTTCAAGTTGATTTGCTTTTCATAGCTAACACAGCAGAAATTTTATGACAAAAACTTGAGTTCTGTTATTTGCATTAAACTACCTGCACTGATGATGCAAATTCGTTTTGAACGCATCAAATCTAGGTTACATCCAAAGTGATCATAAATATGAAAAACTAAAATCATTATTACATTACATTTCAAATTCGAAAATGTTAACTTACGAAGAAAGCAAAAACGTCTGTTGATTTAGACATATTGTAGAAAAACTTGGAACTTATTCAAGAATAAGTCTGGCAAACTTCCAAGGAGAAAAAAGAAAAGTTTGGAAGGGTTCGGGACTACGTAAATTCAAATTGATGACTGTTATTGGAATACTATTTTGTTAATGTTGAAGATTTTCGCTTTATTTTCTGCAGCATTCCTGTGGTACACTTTTGTTTTTATGCTCAAAGCGTTTGTGGAAAATCTTACGCAGAAGCATATGGTGAATATTTACCACGAACTGTTGAAATTGACCATGATATAGCAAAATAAATTGCGTATAGATTAAGAACTTTACTCCTCGTCGTTTAAACAATTTAATATTATTTATAGTACATTTTATGCTTCGCGACAGTACAAGATGCATAGTGGATCAGCTAGTTGATTTGTAGTAGTTCGGCTTAAGATCATAATGTATAAGAACTATAAAAAAACTGTATGTAAAATACTTTTAAGAATGTAACACATTTAATAATTTATATATTGGTGCTATGAAATATCTGCAATTTCAGTAGGTACTGTATGTCTTTTATTTGTACGATTTTCCTCAAACCACAGTAATTACCTAAAACAGCAAGGTGAGTAGTGTATATAGTTAAACAACTTGATTTTTCAACTTCAACAATTGCTGCTATACTATTAGTATGTATTTTGCAAAAATACATACTAAACCTAAATACGTAGATATGTTATATTTTGTAGTAGTAAAATACAACGTATGAGCCCTATGAAAATAATATGTATTATTACTCATGCTAAATGTGTTACTATTTTAGTTATTTGTATATTACTGCTATAAATCAACCATCGGTTTTAAGGCTGCGTGGGTTAATTTTATATGCTTTATGATTTTTTATCGCTATCATATGTCACCATACCTTTCAGCAATAAACGGGACTCTTCTTCTTATTATTATTGTAAATTGAATGACAACATGAAATCCTAATTTAGCTCTGTATTCCCCTTTTCACTGCGTGTTTAATTTCCATAAAGTAGTAGAATATACTTTCACTAACTGATCTTTCTTCAGTTAGAAACATGTAAGAGTCAAGTCTTTTTCACGGAAAAAGGATGAATATCTTAGTCATACTTATATGACTTATTGCAGCACGTTAGTACTGTAAAACTACTCACAAATGAAGTTACCATGTCTGCTTCACAGAAATTGCTGTTCATCAGTTTAGTAGCTGTTCAAAAGTTTCATTATGATTACTGTTTAATTGCAACCGATTTCTTTAGCACATGAACTTCGCTGCTTTTATCCATAACCTCTCTCTAAATAAAAAATTTGTCAAGCAAAAGTATAAGACCTTAGTTAGATTAACATTGACAGGCGGTGCCGTGAAAATTAATCATCAAAATGCTGTGAGAATTGAGTATTCTTCAAGATGAATACACAACTTCCGACATGAAAATACGGCTAAACCACGTGAGATGTGACGTATTGTTAGTCTCCGATCACTGACGTAAGTTTTCTATTTGCCTTTTTTCGTGAACGTAGCCACCACGTATAAAATTTAAAGAGATTCCTGAATTTCTCCATCCTGAACTTCCTCATCAAATCCAGACCAAATTACATTGGACCAGTTGGACCCTTTCAGACAAAAAAAAAATTGAAATCGGTCCAGCGTCTTCTAGTAATCGGGGAACATACATGAAAAGTTTCTAAATGATTCTAAAGCACCTTTTTTTAAGTCGGTTAAAATTTGCATAAAACACCCTGTAAAACAAATTTTCCACCACAGAAATACAAATTGGCCCCATATTCTAAAAGTTTCGCCAAGAGGTAGAACTGGTACTTCTAATACTTGAGATTTTTCAAAGATTTTTTGCCTGAAGTAAAACATACCAAGTTAATATGTGCCCCCATTTTTCCTGCCTCGCCATTTCATATTAAACTTTAAATGAAATTTCTTCTTTTAACTTTTACCTTTTTTTAACTAAAAAAATAATTCAGAAAACCTAACGTAAGGAATTAGGTTTTTTGAAAGTTAAAATTGGTTTCGGGCTTAAAGTTTTAAATCAATGATATGTTGATGTTGTGTTAAAAGCACTTTTTTTATCATGAAATTTCTAGAAACAATTACTAAAAAGCATATCATTTGGCTTTAAATACCGCTAACTCACATGTACTGTAGCTTTCTTGTATAGTAGCTCCTGTGCTCAAGCTGATTCAAAGTTTTCAAGCTTGGTATTTGATTGAATTTTGAGTGTAAACGTTGCTCTCTGAAACTCTTTTACACAAAAAAATATTTTTATTTATTTTACGTAATATAAACGACATAGAAACAGTATTAAATAATCGTTACGTTAATATATCTCATTGTTAAAATTAACTAACCTAAGCAAAAAATACTACGGACAAATCGAAGCATCAGTCTCAACAGTCAAAAAAGTCTTCATTTTAAGAACAATTACAACATACACAACTGGCAGAAGTACAGGTTTTGGGTTAAAAGACCTGAAAAGAATCAAAGCATCGAAAACTAGAAGCACTCATCTGAAAAAACAGAATAAACGACGTTATCCCCAGCAACGTTTGATATAATATACCTTTCTTTTCACTCCGACAACTCTGGATGCTTTAAACTTAATTTGCGTCGCTCTCATGCATAAATAAAAGGGCTCAAAGCCACATAAATCATTAAAAAGGTCCAAAAGATAGTCGCTCATGCAGTGACATATCTCAACAACACCTTAACAGACTTTTTTAAGGAAAAGTTTAAAGTCAGCCGCCGGCTTTTTTGAAAGAAAAAAAATGGGGGTGGGGTAAGCCTTATTCTTCTTTATCATTTTTTTTTTTTTTTTTTGATGCGTATCTTTTTTGTTTTACTCGATCATGGCGGAATAACTTAATTATTTCAATGAATAACATTGGGTCTTGGAATAAAGAGGCAAGGAATTTATGAGATAAAAAATCCTTTGTGTTTTACTAGCTGCCTAAATCTAAAAGTTAAAGTTTTTTTTTTTCTTTTTTTAAGATCCCGTTAAAATTATTTCCGCACTTTCTCAACCTTTAAGAAAATATCTAAAATACCGTTCTATTAGTTTGGATATAACCTAGAATATGGTGCCTTTCCAAAGTGCACAAATTGCTCACTCTTTAAAAATAATTTTCGTATTTTGCTATAAATTAATTAATCGTTAGCATTTTCCAATCTCTTGTAGGGTTAAGTGGGGTAAAACCGGGACCCTAAGGTTTGCAGGCTTCCAGAAATCACAGTTTTTAGCATAAAGGAACAACATTTTGCAAAAGTATTCACTACTTATCTGTTAATGCAATCACTGTTTCAAAAACATAAGTGTTTTTTTTTTTTAATTTCCACTAATTTTTTGTTAAAAAAAAGTCAATCTACCTGGTTTTGCCCCACTAGTGGGGTAAAACCGAGTAGACATGTTATTGCTATGGGGAGAATAATTTTCTTTAAAGTTTCCACAAAATTCTAGTTTTATTTAGTGACATATATTAAAAATTGTCATAACATACTAGAATAAGTAGAAAAGGACACATATTGATGAGCTGACAGTAAATTTAATTGTCTTTACCGTTAATTTTTTGCTGTAATACAAAGTCTATTGACACCAGTCGCAAGTAAAATAGTTATCTTCATCTTCGGCTCCAGAGCAGCTTTCATGTACCCAACGACTACATTGGAAGCATTGGATCCATCCCTTACCACCCTTGGAGTCCGAATAAAGCTCATTACAGTAAATGCAGGCAATATTGCCATCCTCTTCACTGGACTCATCCCTCATTTGCTCCTTCGGTTTCTCTTTTTTTGGACGCTTTTATTTTCAGTCTGTTCCTTTTTGGCATCTTTATAATGTTGTCTTTTCTTTGGTTCGTTTATCTTTCTTTCAGTTTTTTATCCTTCCGTCCATATCTCTGGTCTTCTTTCCATCATTTTTATGTTTCTTTTCTTCTATTGCTGCCTGAAGATGAAGCTTGTATGAGGAGCCCGTCAAAATGACAGTCCTTCTTTTTCTCTTGTCCTAATTCGGCTGCGTCTTCCTCTCAGTAGCCGCGTTCATAACTTACTTTTCGACCCGGTAAGTCCCCGCTCTGGCTCCGCAAAAAACCCGATTGAAAAATTCCCTGTTTCCATGTAAGAAGAGGTTTTCCCATTATACCAGAGAAAGCGGTTTTTAACCAGCATCCTTAGCGGCTAGTAGACGAACTTGTTTCGCGTAATGCATTCCGGGTAAAAACACCGCTTTCACTCCAGAAGCTAGCAGGAGTAGAAAGATTCCACATAAAACCCGCTAATAACCGGAATGCGGTGAAAAGCAGGTTTTTTCCGGGGTCGGTTTTGCCTCTCAGTTAAGACCCGGTTTTGCCCCGCACGTACAGTTTTCATAAAAAATGCTGTTATATGACTATACAGAACGCTACAGACAATTACTTAGAATGATAATGAAGGTAATTAAATGTTGTACAAAGAGAGCTACATACCTTTACTGTTGCAGAAACAGGAACGTAGTATAATCGGTCTAGTTTTGTTCAAAATTTTTAAGCAAACACCACTCAAACAGAATTTTCTTCACAGGAACGAAAGAAGCGAGTCTATTGCGTTCTAATTTAATGGCCGCTGCATTTTCATCGAAGTGGAAGGTAGTTCCTATCTTGTCCACCCGATTTCAGCGCTTAAACGGGCTAGAAGGGGGTACCCGGTTTGCTCCCCACTTCCCGGTTTTACCCCACTTTCCCCTATCCTTATTTAAAATTGATCTGACTCATGCTCCCGAATTATTTTCTTTTTTTTCTTTTTTTTTTTCGAATTGGAAAATTTGAAAAAAAAAAAGTCAAATTTTCAAAGCGCTCCTTAAATTTGGCTACATATAGCATTCATCATTTAGGAGGGAAATCAAAAGAAGAGTATGCATTTTTTTTATCTAATGGAAAGTTCCCATGGGTTGTCTTGTTTATTATGCAAAAATTACGTACATTTGAACGAGCTAGTAATTGAATCGTTTATTTTTAAAAAGTCAAGCAAAAAAATTGCTAATTTTAGAAAAAACACCTGTATCATCTTATTAAATTATTCAATGATGATTACAATATTGTTTATTTTTAAAAATATACCTAAATATGTGCCCTTTTTAGTTCAAAACATTGTAATCCCTATAGAAAAACTTAATACGAAGGTAAAATTGTTTTTTTGAAATTTTAGAGTTTATCGCTTTACTGATTTTTGAAAAAAAGAAAAAAAAAAGGTTCAATTATGCTCTGCTTTTTACCTGGAAAATGCACGAGTAGGTGTTAAAAAATAATAGAAAATATACGATATGCGTCAGTCAACTGAAGAACTGTGTTTAGAAATATGTTTCTTGCCTGGCGATACATGAGTTATTAGATTAACTCGGTACTGCTATTTAAGTTAAAATATAGTGGGGGAATGTGGGGCATAATGAAATAGCGGGGCAAAGTGAAATGGTAAAATATTTTCTGTTTGCAGCGCCTCCTATCTAAAAATATTTAAATTACTTTCGTAATTAAATACAGTGGCCACCGCTTGCATGAATCACGTTTGTTCTAAACAGTTTTGTTTCCATAAAGCGGTTGATTCAATAAAGCGGCTGGTTCAATAAAGCTGGATTTTGTTCTGTTTTTCACTATTTGAGTTATTAAAAAGGTTGATTCAATTAAGCAATGGTTCAATTTACCGGCGTCCACTGTAGATGATAGTCAAGAAATACCTGTATGCTAACCATGCTAAATTTTGAAGCCGAAACGAAGTGTAAGGTTTGTACATAACACTGTGTATGAATACGCCTTTCTCCTTTACTAGGTGAAACAACTATGGTGTGCGGCATCTGAACCGTACAATAATGGATACGGGAGCACCGCGTTTCGTTAAATGCTACAGTTTCTCTTTACTCAATACCTCTATTTCTAAAATTTAACTTTATCAAACCCTGTACTATTTCAATATGCTGCCGACTTTTATTTTACTGAAGTAGGTTTTGTGGGTTTAATTAGAGTTATGAACTTTTTTACTTCTTAACAACAACAATCTTCTATATCATTTGAGGCAGTGAGATGCAAAGGGTTGTAAGTGGAACAATTAAAAATCTGGAGATACTAGTACAAATAGTAGGTGAACTTCTCCTTTGTTTTGAGCCAACAGATTGTACTAGTATCCCTGATAGGTGCTGCTATTTAACATCATTTCGAAAAACGTTTCAATGAAACCCTACCTAAGACCGGAACTTTAAACCCATTTTACTCGAAACTTTAAATAGTCCATTTATATCCCATTGCTTCTCACTGCCTGATTTGTTGGGCGGACATTGGCGGTGATTTAAGTGCTAGTACCAGAAAAAAGCAACACAAGAAGAGGCAAATTCAGCGATACTAAGTAGTAAAACTCAAACTAATTTATAGTATGCAGAACCTGGAATTAGCAGTCTAAAACCGACATCACCTACTAAGAACATAAATGAAATATACCATTGAGTCTTAGTTAAGTAATAGCAAAACATATAATAAAGAAAACAACAGTACTCTTAGCCGCTATTACGATCACAAATAAATCAAATTTAGAGAAAATATTTCAAAAACATATTTTTTTTTAAGAGAAAAAATATGAATAATTCAGTTTTCAACGAAGTTCGAAACCTCACGGTGAATCATCAGAGATAAATGAATACTTAAACTTTTTCAAGTTCACAATATTACAAGCATTCAGTTTCCTTTTGTTTTTACTCACTAAATAACACTTAAAGTACTTACTGCTTAATTTTTTCGCACGCCAGGCGTGGCACAAGTCTTACACCGGTGCGGCGTATTACGCTGAACGTACAGTTAACGCACCACTGCGCAAGGTTTATAAAAAAAATGTTTAAAAGTACTAATTTTTATATTTTATTTACTTATTTATTTATTTGCAGTAAACACATGCTGCATAATAATAATTACATAGCACAGCATGCTTTGTTTTGTGTGTACCATGTTATTTTTTATAAAGTCACCAAAAAAAGTGCGGCTTAACTCCCAGATTTACCATTTTTCAATGCTAGTTTCATGCCGAAATGCACTATTATTTCTTTATGCACCGATTTTTCAACACAAATTTCCAATATGTTCATTTTTAAAAATCTAAGTTATCTTAATTATTTTCCTACATATTAATTTTTAATATTACGCCACACATTAATACTTTGCCCCTCATTCCCCTACATAAGTTTTTTTTAGTTATTGGTGTAAAAATTCGTTTAGAAAACTTTAAATTAAATAATAATAATAATAATAAAGGATGAGTAATAATACCATGAAAAAAAAAGCTTTCTTCATGTTAAAGAAAAGAAAAAAAGTCAATTTATGCATTCATTAAACTATTTGACTTTTTTTTTTTTTTTTTGAAAAAGTAAAACCATACCGAGATTATGAATTACTCAATTATGTATATAAGAAAATATGTATCTTGAGTCATTTCGCAAACAGTTGAAATTTAATTATTCTGCAACGTAGTACTTAGTATTCCTAACCAGACCGGAATCAACTCCACGGGTTTTTCCGTCGGGTAGATTAACAAATGATAATTTTTATTGCTACTAGCATATGCACACTATTTTTTTTAAATAAGGACTGAGAGAGGTGTTGTTTTTATTATTTGAAGAAATTCGTCAACATGCTTATGTTCATTCAAAATTGGTTCAATTTTGTTTGACATGTATTAATAGGTTCATTAATATTAAAGTTAAATTTTACGATACAATTGAGTCTAAATTTTACACATTCCATATAATGCTAACCTGGCATCAAAGCCACTCCCTATTTTTTGAACTGGAGTTATTTAAATATAAATCATAAAAAAATAATACTTGAAACAAAATCAGGAGAGAAATCTGAACTTGACAACTGTTTGACGATTCTGAAGTGACGACGAAGTGAAATTAACTGTTTATCCCACTGATAGTTTCCATTCAAAGTTTGACTTTGTAAGTTTTGCATCTGCATATTTGTTTTCCATTATTAAAGTCCGGATAAAGCAAGAGTTTCTAAAGAAGTGAACTATTGAAAATAAATGAAGGCTTTTTTTTTTTTTTGTATTTTTTAAAATCCCACAATGCCAAAAAATCACTCACGGAGCGATCAGTTGGCGCATTTTTTATAAGTATTATTGTGTCTGTTCTTAGTGTTATTTCAAGATTACAAGATTAGCAGTTTTTCTTTAATTTTTCCTCCATCTAAATCTAGTTATCGCTTCCTGTTCAATAAAACACCGGCGGAAAGCGGCTAGAAAAAAAAAAGTACGAAAAAAAGTTGAACGACAGTAAAGAATTGCTCGTACGTTACAGTCCTCGAGACAATGAGTTAGGCAAACAAGGCTAAGGGCTTATTTTTACGAATCGACCGCTAGGATAACAAATACGTGGATCTGTAAAAAAGCTCAAGGGTTCCATCGGGCCAATGGGTGTTTCTGAAAAAAAAAAGGACAGAAATAGTTTTTTTTTATATACCGTCGTCTATTCTTATCTCCGATTTTGTCACAGAGACCTAGGGAGATTGGAATGAATGATTATTATCTTTTTCAATGGATGGCTTGCGATTTCTTCAAATCCTACTTCACCTGAACCAAGAAAAAAACGCTTTGTCATGATTTTTTAAGGATTTTCGTATCTTTTTGAAGTTTAAGTTTTGTCTCTTAAAGAGTTTTAATGCATTAGGATCTTAAAATTTTAATCTATATCACGCAGTATATGCTTAACTGCAGTGATTTAACATTTGCATAACATCTTAAGTAAATTACTAAAAATATTAACAGTAGTTATACTTACGGAGAACTTAGTACAAAGTGAGGGGTTTATGCTTGCCTCTTTTCACGTTCCTTTCGACGACATTTGTATTATTTAATGGCTTGCTTTCTTGAAAAGTTCTATACCTTGAAATATCATCACATAATGCGTGGTGGTAATCACATGTATTTTCTGCGTTAACACGTTTTGTTTCTGCTTCCTGTTATGAACACTTAAAAGTTTGCGTAATGATTATTATTACGTATATTATTTTAAACTAGTCGACCCGTGCGAAATTTCGTACTACGCTTCAAATCGTTTTGTGCATCATTCCATTCTGAGGGAATGGATATTATAAAGAAGAATAGAAAAAAAGTAAGCGGATTTTGGCACAAAAAGATGCCTGTAGTTTGAACACATATCAATATTTATAGCTGTTACATTTTTTATTTTTTAACAGAAGTATCATATTTAAACATACCAAAAATATACGCGTTTACCATACCTTTTTAAATACAATGTTAGAAGTGATAATGTGACCATCTTTCACTTTTTCGTTATTCGTATCTTTAACACAGACATAAGTACAATTAAAAGATTTTACTCGTGAAAAAGCTTGAAATTTGCTCTTCTACTTTAATACAATATTTTATTTGCGATTTACCCTGTTAAAATCAATGTTTTGTTTCCTGATTTTGACAGCAACAAAACTCGTTTAGAATCCAGCAATGCGTTATCACGTATATTATCACTGATAATAACTGATCAGCGAAGCGTACATAGGAATTCTGCTGAAAGCCAAAAAAAAAAAAAAAAAAAAAAATTGAAACGATATGTTCTGTACCTTTGAGACAGAGGAACGTAAATCACATTATGATGATTTTTCAGTAGAGAGGAAAAACGTTTTTCTGGCGCATACAAAGTATGGGACACGCGCTCTTTTAACCCTGCTAAAAATTGAAAAGGATATATTTTTTTGAGAATTACGTTCACATGCATCGATGCGGAATAGGCTTCTACACTGCTCAAAACAATTAGGGGAGCACATGGTTTTAATAAAATTACGCAAAGATGTATACTAATAAGTAACAGAAAATGAATAATCCATAATTTAAAGCTTACCAGGAAACGGAAGAAGAAAACTTAATATGCAAATCAGTGTTCATGACGTCAAAAACCAGAAAAAGGAGATGAGGGCAGGAGTCGGGATTTTGCAGAAACGTCTGTTTTATTGCGGTAACTGTGAAATTCGATCACGCAGTATTTTTTCTTGAGATAAGGTTACTTGAGACTGTCTCAACAACGTGATTTACAGGAATCGATGACATGGCGTGTTATAAGCAGACTGGAATCCGAGCAAACATAACGTAGTGTCGCGGACGCTGTTGGAGTCTCCACAGAAGTGTTGTTGCAAGGCTGTGTAATCGATTCCAAAAGACAGGAAATGTTAGACGTCGACCAGGGTAAGGTCAGCCACACGCCACTACAGCAACTGATGATCGGTATATACTGTTAACAGTCCGTTAAAACAGAACAGAGAATGCTACGCAGCAGTAAAGACAGTTGCTCTTGGCAACAGGACGAAGGATGTTCAGCCAAACAGTACGTAATCGGCTTCATGTAGAGATCGCTATGCACGTAGGCCAATGGTCTGCATTCCGTTGACCCCACGCCACCGTGCGGACGGAAGAAGAAGGGATGCTGAACATCGAGATTGGGAGCAACATGATTGGAGCCGATTGCTGTTTACAGATAGGTCCCAAATCAGTCTGGAGTGTGACATCCGACGTGTTCTGGTATGGAGGGACAGGGGCACTCGAAATAACCCCGCATTCATTCGTGAAAGGTCACAAATCCGATGAGTTGATTGGATGGTCTGGGGTGGAATCAGCATAGGCAGACGTGCGGACCTGCATATCATTCGGAATGGCACTTTGACGGGCCGAAGGTATGCAGAAGAGATACTGCGACCTCATGTCATCCCTTACGATGGAGCCATTGGAGATTCCTTTGTTTTCCAGGATGATATTGCCCGATCGCATAGAGCTCGTCTGGTGGAGAATATGCTTGAAACTAAAACAATACAGCGTATGGAATAGCCAGCGTGATCTCCTGACCTGAATTCAATCGAGCATGTTTGGGACATGCTCGGACGACGCATTGCTGCACGACCAAGGCCGCCTGTTACTATTCGAGATGTGGAGATTTCACTTCTTGAAAAGTGGAACAGTATTACCCAAAGTCAGATCGATAACCTCATCGCATCCATGCGAAACAGGTGTGCAGCAGTCTTAGCTGTTCGAGGACGCCACAAGCCTTATTAAAACTTATGCATCATGTCAAAGCAGTACCTTTTTTCATCGTTTACATGTAACCAAATTGCTCCCCTGAATCATCTTCACATGTTTTTTTTTTTCCATATTTTCAAAGCATTAAAGCTTAATTCCAAATTTTTTTTGCATCTTTTTTTCTGTATTGCGCGTTGATACGCGTGTACTGTTCATTATATGCCAATACCAGACTGTCTCGCACGGTTTTCTTCACTTTTTTCTTGCTCCCCTAATTGTTTTAAGCAGTGTACATTCAATACACTAATAAACAGAAAATCGCAATCTTCGGACTTACGTCCTTCTTGCTCTGAGGTACAGCATTTCCCCCTGGATTCAAATTGACACCCATATCAGTATCAGCACGGCGTTTCATCCAACCAGGTAAATGCGCCTATTTTTCTTCGTTTTCGGTCTATGCTATTAATTGAAGCAATGTGTGGTAAAAAACAGAATTCATTTTATTTTTTTTTCACACAAATAAATAAATAAATAAATAAAATAATAATTTTAGACCGTGGGCCTATTTTTCGTCAATATCCGACAAAATAAGCTTCCAAATTGGAGAAATTTGTAACTTTTTTTCCCAATGATTTCAAAATGTGGTTTGTCAGAAGACCCATACAGAAAAGTTATAAAACAAATGAAAAAAGAAAGATAAAAAGACATTTAATATGCAAAACATTTAGCAACTTAAAGGTTCTTGTTTAAGAAAATCAACAAATCCATAATGTGTTGTTGAAGTTTTGGTTACTAAAGCATGAACAATTTTTATTCCAGTATATACAATCACAGAATCTGTAATATAAATTAAACTGACTAGAGAAAAAAATATTGTTATATATTTCATTACACTTGATATTTCATCTGTACGCGAAGTGGATCTTAATTACCATTTATTTTAAGGAACCTATTAATATTAAATGCCCTTCACTTATGAAGAATTTTTTCTTTAAAGCGCTCAGTTAATTAGATTTTCATGTTACTTCCAATTTTATGATTGAAAGAATATTGATTGCACAAGTAATCATTCCATTTCTTTCTTTTTTTACTTGCATAAAAAGCAACGTAATAGTCATGAATTAAAAAAAAAAAAAGTTTTTTCTCAGTGCTTAATTACCTTCATTAAAAAAAGAAATTTCAAAATGAGGCTCCGATTTTTTGCCATATGCAGCAAAGTATTTAATTTTGTATATTCAACGTTTTAAGATGGATATGTGTATATCAGAAACAGATGATTTTTTTTTTTAATTTAAGTGTGAGTGTCTATTTTATTTGATTAAAAAATTCAATTATTTTTAAGCAATAAGTCATTAATGTTTCCGAGTTAGTTACAAATATTTCTGTATTAGGCAATTATGAGCAAAAGATTGTAAATAGTCCAGTACTACTAGTTCCTAGTCATTTAGTGCAGTAACTACCCATAGTTTTACGCAAATTATTTTCAATGTCAGGATAAGGTATTGCATGTATCAGCATAATTGCCTTAATTTAGTATAAAAGTTAAGTATGGGTGTAAAAAGGAAGATTTTCAGATGTTCAGAAATATTTACTCAGCTAGCCTCACCTATACATCTTCAGACACTTTTTCAACACGTATGCTTTTCTTCATTTTTAGAGCACTTAGATACGAACATTTTGGAACAGTTTTCAAAATAGGTATGAGAACACTATTCAAAACACTTATTTGGTTTAGCATTTTTTTAGGAACGTATTTTTTTTTTTTTAAAGCACTAACACACGTTCCATCTTTTAGAACATTTTGAAGCACTTTTTATAGTAAATTTAGAATACTCCGTTGATTTTTATCAGTAGCTTTCCTTTTCTTTTTTTTTCTCTTGTTAATTTTACAGAAACTTTGTTGGGCAGCATCAACAGCCGCTGGGAAATAAATCGTCTACTACGACAAAGGGACTAATGCTCTCCTTTTTGACTGCATTCGCTTCACCAATTGACAATGATTCGATGCAACAAAACTTCTTGTAGTATTATATTGAGAGATTCTATTGACTGGTAGCTAAAGAAAGCAGTTAGAATTATATATGTACACAAGAAAACAAAGATTTCACAAGTTTGCACAAATGTGTTCCCGAGTTTTAATTTAACAAATATCCTGAGCGAGACATATTTAAAAAAGATTTGGAGTACATTTCACACTTAGAACATAACTTAGCCCGCATACAAGCAACTGGAACACTTTTTCTGAATTGGATCGCTCCAAAAATGCTTCCAGCGTGTTCTGGGAATTTTGCTGTGTAAACGTTTTTTTTCTCTTTTTTGGAGGAACCGTAACGCCTAAATGTCTTGTATTTCTCATAAAAGACAGATTCCTTCAATTTTTACTATGTCCATTTGTTTTCATTGAGACATTGTATATAAAAAAGTAAGGTAATGTACATAATGTTAGTATCTCTATATTTCTTACAGACACAAGCAATACTTCAAATATAACTTCAAAATTAACAGGTTATGCTAGTTAGTTTTTCTAATAATTAAGGAAATAGCGTACAGATTCATAAATAATTACTTAAATATTGAATTTTAAAAAAAAAAAATGAACGTACCCTTCTGCCGTCTCTTCAAAAGACTTTTCAGGGTAACTTGAGCAAACGAAACAATGCATTCGAAATTAGTTTGAAAGAGCTCAGTTCAAACAACACATTGCCATTTTTTGTTTTTTAATCATATCAATGTTTTGAAAAACTTTGAATCCAGTACAATTCCTGTAAATATATGACCTGTCAATATTTGGAAATTTCGGTTCCTGTATAATATTAGAATTACGGAAGGGGTCATTTTGATCCCAAGCAAACTTGTTTTGCTGCCTGTTCTTTGGTATTTTCATAAAAAAACTTAATCCTTCCTTGACTTTTACTAAATCATCGTGCTATGTAATAATATAAAACTTTCAAAAACATTAGGTTAAAAAAAAAAAAAAAAAATGCAGGGTTATACCTAGAAGCATGGAACGGTGTCATCTTGACCTCTTTAAGAGAAAAGAAAGCCAAGTACATTTACCGATGCTGAAACTCATCAAAACTCAAAAATACCTCTTAGAACATATTACTGCAAGAATTTGAAACATTAATAATGTTTTTGTACATAAAAGGGCTAGTTACTGAAATGCAACTGAAACAGCGCTGGTTATTTTAAAGGCATTTTAAACTGTTTTATCTACTTCGTTGCATGCAACTAAAATCTTTATATTCTTTAAATAAACTGTATTTAATATAAAAATGCTTATTTGTAACTAATTTTCACACATAAAGCACATTCACACATAAAGCAGGTATCTATGCATCTTTCTTCTCAGAGGGTCAAAATGACCCCCGCCGTATTTTTAAGTATAAAAAGATCAACGTAAATCTAGTAATAAATCTTGAACTAAATACTAGATTCATTTTGATAAAACTTCATCAAAAGAAATTACACAATATAAAGTTCATTTTTTTAAATATATTTCCTATTTTAAGAGTGCTGTTTTTGCGAAAATCATTTACTATTTACCACTTATATAGGACACTAATGATTTCAAATAATTTTATCTAAAAACTACCACTGAAAACATGAGAAAACTACAAAACTAAATGTGGTAGAATTACTTCTTTTTAAAATCACAATTAAGCTCTTGAAATTGCTCATTCTACAATTATACAGTAAAAACATTGTGCAGTATAAGCAAATCGCTAGAGAGCTGCAGCTGAAACGTCCATGTTGTATCCCTATATATGTATAGGGCAGTATAGTCTTGTATTATTATAATATCTGTGCCTTGCGCATTTACTACAGATCATAAGAAAAATGAGACCTATTTTAATAACATAAGTTTCACGAAGTTAAACAATATTTTTTTCCTGAAAATGATGTAAAACTAACAAGCAAGTTCCGCCAGTAGCGCACACTAAGGAGGGGACCAAGGGGTCCGGACCCCTCCCATAGCTTTTGCATTTTTTTTCCGATTAATTATGATTCTACGTATTTCCTACGTAAAATATTTCCAAACAAAACTAACAATAATTTCAGTTCTAATAAGTGAAAAAAGAAACTTTTATTGCTAAAACAGTTTTGTTTAAATGTGTACTTATCCTATTACAGTGAAACCTGTGTAAGTTGACCACTTGCGGTGCACTACTTTAGTGGTCAACTTACAAAGGTTGATTTTATATGATAAGGGCTAAATCCGTGCCTGAAAAAAGCGGTCAACTTAGACAGGTGGTCAAATTACAAGGGTGGTCAACTTCACAGGTTTTACTTCATTAACGAATTGCACAATCGAGAGATCTTTCTGGACTTTGAGAAAGCTAAAAACACACTTACGGAGTACTGTGTATTATGAACGTTTAATGTGTTTTTGTACTGAGATGACTTCAAGCATTATCACCATCACACACAGAAGAAGTTATAAGTAAAATCGAAAAACGAACTAGAAAACTAGCTTTTATTCTACGATATTTTGCAAGCCTACAGAGGCAGACTGGTGACTGTAAGTGAATACAGTAAAATAATTATATTTTTAGTTTTGTAATTACTTATTAAAATGAGATTTTTCTTGGTCTTCAGACTTGGTGCTTTTTTACTTGAATTTGCTTCGCTGTTTTCATTTTAAAATAATGAGAAAAGTAATTGCTTTCTGGTAATTTAATTAAGTATTTTTTATTAATATTTTATTATTAATTAGTGCTAATTATATATTTAATAATTTTTGAGCAATCACGATTGCTTATTGTTCTGACTTGACAGTTTTGATGTTCCTATGATTTTACTTTCCCCCCACCTCCCTCTGCAGCACCACCGTCGACCGGCGTCACGATGTTGCTCTTCTGGCGAAAACCTTCTCCACATTGCGTCCATATCTAACACGCAGGCCTACACACACACATACACACATGCTCACACACACACATACACATATATACACACACATACCCATATACACACACACATGCCTGCACACAGACACAAACACACATACCCACACACACATGCCTGCACACACGCAAAAAAACACGTGATTGCGAAAAACATAATTTGAATTCAAGCTGTCAAACTTCAAATTATTTTTTTTACTGTCTTTTGTTCTCGAGAATCGATAAAAATCAAGTGAATATGTTTGACGGTTTATTGGGGTATTATATGAAAATGGGAGTTTTATCTCTGGACCCTCCCCTTGAAAAATTCCTGTGTGCGCCACTGAGTTCCGCATTATATTTTGCTAAAAAGCTGCATTTTATAAATGCATGAAAGAAACATTTTTTTATTTTATTTTTATACTTATAATTTAATTATTTTGCATGATAAAATCTTTCAAAGAAACTGTTCCTTACTCCTCACATTTTTTTTTTCAATATGGGTACATTAATAATATGCAATTATTTACATATAGAAATAAAAGTCATTTAATTGCTTTCATTATGTCGTTGTAATTGATTACATTCTTCATGCTCATTGAGATTCTTCCTTTTTGCAATCTTAAACAGTTCCATTTAAAAAACGAATCATTAATTTTAAAATTTTCTGAGGAGTACAATTCACTTAAATTCAAAATTTTCTTGTCTTGTCTATTGCAGGGGTGATATAAATAGTAAAACGTGTTGTTGCGGTTAAACGTAGTTCAAAAAACAAAAAAGAAAAAAAAAAATGTTTTGCGTTTTTCAATTTACAAGAGCTTGCCTCAATGCTTTTAAATCCTTTTATTTAAATAATCGTTGAAGATAAACAAAGGTCTTGGCAGTTTTGGAGCGAAAAATAAGTGTGGTGTTTCTTTGTTTTTGTCTTATTTTAATTAGTCCAATAATATAGGAGCATTTATATTTTGAAACTACCTTAAATAAATGTATTTACTTGAAACTCTGCGAAGTTTTTCCGAATGTGGTAAACATAAAATGTATTTTCCTGCAATGCCATCTATTGGCGGAAGGAAGGTACAAATTTCGAAACAAGTTATGGCTCGACTGATATAAACATTTCCAATTCTAGAACGTCTTTTAGGGAAACACACATTTGGGTATTGGTGCTCAAGCATATGGAAATAAATCTTTAATCATTACTTTTACACTTTTTATCTTCAACTTGGAATAAAAATCATAGTACTTATTTTTCTTTCAATCTAAGTAATGAGGACACAATTATTTTTTGTGTGAGAACTTTTTTTTCCTTCTTTCACTTAATTTTCTTATCTTGAGCTTTTAAGGGAAATATTTGCAGATAACGGATGCACCTGATACTTAAAACGTTTCAGAAAAAGTTATATTTTTAAAAGATGAAACAATAAAACCAGATATTGCCAAATTATGCATTTCTTTTAAATACGAACTTGAATTTAAAATTAATAAAGAAACAACAAAGCCAGAAATTGCTATATTATGCACTTCTTTTAAATACGAACTTTAATTTAAAATTAAATAATCTAACAATGTGTCTTAGAAAGATACATTGTTAGAAATCAACATTATCATTCATCAACATATTATAATCATTGTTAGAATCAACTTTTTCAAAATTTAAATATTTAATGAGTAAGTCGCGTTTATATAGTTCAAATTTGATACTTTCGAACAGAAAATATCATGACAAATCTTTGTATCTTTTGACCACGACAACAGGTTTGATCATGCAGAGTACGCGTGTGTGTTTCCCAAGTTGTATCCTAAGAAATGAATTTTTCATTCCTTAAATACTGTTAACTGTTAGAGCTCTATTAATGCAATTTACATTCAAACTAGTTTTTACGTTTGCATATGTTGTGTCCGTGAGAGAAAAGTTTTCACTATAACAGGCTCAATGCCTTTCGCTAAGAAAATGAAAAGCCTTCAACATAAGAAGGGTGAAAAAGCAAGTAAATGATTATATTTACTAAGTTAAAAATGCATTTTCCAGGAAAATAAACAGAGTGAAACGAATCTTACCTTACTCTTTATTATCTTACTCTTGAGTATCTTACTCTTTTTCAGAACTTAAAATATGGCGTTTTCTTTATGAATTCCTGATAAAAGAAAAAGAAAAATAAAGTTTGATAGTAATATGTCATCGGAAACTCATCTTTTTTAAAAAAAATCTCAAAATGTCTTGAGAATTTTTTACCCATTTCCCCCCCCCCCCAACTTTGTTAACCCATTAGGGTTAGTTAAAAAAAGCAATCCTACGATGCTCGAACCTATTTAGCATTACAACTTAACCAGGGTATTCGGAAGTACTTCAGTTACTACCACCAGTTTCAAAAATATCAAAACAAATTATGTATATTTTTATTTATGTGTTTTGGCCATTTATTTGTTTTTCATATCTATAAAATTCTTTTTCAGAGTTAAGTCTTCAATATATGTGAGGGAAGTAAGAAATAGAAAAACTGAGACAAAATGTACAGTTTAAGGAAACATTTTGTAATTTTAGTAATTTTTAAATATCTTAGGTTGCTTACATCCTTTGTATCCCAAACACCTTGTTTCATCTGCCAGTTTCACTTATTTTCCGCTATCACTGTACATTACTATAGAGTCGGAATTTTTAACATGAGAAGCAATGGACATCATAAAAACTAAGGGACACATTTAAAATTAGGATAACAGTACTCGTCCATCATACACTATTGTGCAGATAGTTATGACTAAAGGACAAATGAAATGCAAATAATTTTTTTTTTTTTTTTTTGCAAATGAAATTAGGGCAATAAATAAACAAGACTGTCTTGATAACTAGGTGCGTCGCCCGGCTTTGCACGGTCTACCCCGAAAAAAAAAAGTTTTCGTGAAGTGACGCGTGTTCATTAATCAGGCTTGAACACAAAAAAGTGGCAACAGATCTTTTAACTTGAAGGGTATTATTTACGGACTTTCAAATGAGACAATCGGATTTTTTTTTGTGTAGAAAGAGCCATTATTAATGTCATTTTCGGGTCCTAAAATTAAAATTCAAACGCTTTGGGACTTTTTTGGCTTTTGGAAATCACCCCCTACGTTCATTCATTGGTGCCAAATTTTGGAGAGATCCAACGTAAACTGTGGATTTGTTACATATATAAATCATTTGTTTTATTTATGTAGATTTTTGGAACATGATCGGTGAGAGCCATCTGTTCACCTGTGGTAGGGGATAACCAGACAGTGAACGAACACCTAAGTGCAATTTTATCCTCAAAAATTAATATCATCATTAAAAAATGTAGCATTTGGCACATGACGTAAAAAACTTTTTACATGATATGTGTAATTACTTTTTAAAAATTGGGAGAACTTATATAGTTTATGGGAGGGGGGTTTAAAATGTTTAAAAAAAGTGCCTTGACCCAGTTAGGGTGCAGGGAGCATTCCAAACAGGGGGTAAAAACAACATTTTCTCTTCTTTTTCTTCTTGAAAATTGATGGAAGAAAATGCATAAAAACTTTGTAAAACGAAACAACGTACTCAATTTTAACCATTTATTCATGCTTGATGTGAGTTAATGTGTTGTTCTAAATATTTTTTATTCCAAGCAACTTAATTTTGAACTATAATTCTGAAAGGAAGGAAAAGTGGTGGATGGTAATTTATACTCTAGCCTTAGAACTACAGACAGGAATAGGAACATGAATATTCATAATGTATTCAATCTTTGTTTCTGTGAGTTTTGTTGAATTTTTTTTCTATGTTTTTGTTTTTGTACAAATGTTAGATAGTTTTTTCCCTTTTATATATTTTTAATAGAGTAATAAAGATTGTTTATTAATATCACTTTGCTGTGGCTTAACATATCTCATTTTACTGAAAATGAGATCATTTTATTAACAATGGGATCGGTAAATAGCAAATCACATCATCGTTTACTTTTTGTGGCGGGTATGAATTTATTTAATCGTATGAAGCAACTTTTCAACCCGTGGTTGATTTTAAAACTTAAGATGGTTTTTTTCATTCCTGATAGAAATATACTATATTAGAACTCGATTTGTGAATTTCGACGTCATGCGGTGCATAAAAATTTGATTTTACTGTGATGTAATTCACTATATTTCACCCCATTGGGTACTTTTTTTCACCCTGGACGATTTGAAAAGAAATAAATTATTAATGTATTCGTAAAGAGAAAAAGGACGAGATTTTTAATCTCATTTTGTGAAATTTGACTGCCTTCCGGAACAAGAAAATTTTATCTGACCAACTTGAAATTTCACATGTAATTGTTTAGTGCTAGTGAACAACTTTTCTCACCCTGGCCGATTTGAAATTCAGAAAAATAAATTCCACCTCGATCCACCCTCGTCTTCATTTACTGGTCAGTTTTGGATAATAGATTGGCATAATAATGGACACTGAGTTAAGATGGATTTTTTTTTTAGCTTTGCGGAAGTACATTCCAAATCAAATCCGCTCAAATAACACGTCGCTTTATCTGCGAATTTATTGAAAAGAAGAAAACATCCTCAAGGTAACGAACCAACTTATCAGAGCCACACTTCACCTTGCACAGTGCATTGTGTACGAATATCGGTCACGCAAATTTTGAACAATAATATTTTTGAATTTTTAAACCGTTTTTTTTTTTTTTTTTTCATTCTTACATGAAAGCGCTACCTTCTAGAAGTAACCACCATAAACAATGGCCCAGCTCAATTCCAATTATTTTACTAATAAATTTTAAAAAATAATAAAAAATAAATGAAAAACCTTCTTCACGAAAGTAAAAAAAAATCTTTTATAGTTTAAAAATAAAGGTCAATTTAACATCAAAATAGTAACTTTTTAACTGTCAAAACAATGAGCTATTTTAATGATTAGTGTGAATTTAATAGTAAACTCTCTTAACGAAAGTATGGCTAACATTTTAGTTATACTTTTAGTTCTAATTTGCGTTAAAAATAGTAAGGTATTACTATATTTTCAAATGATTAAATTTGAGAATATACTGGTAATTAAAAATTTTGGTAGACAGTCTAAAATTGATGCATTTCCCCTCCAGCATTTAATTTCAACTCAGAAATAATGACAATCATAAGGTCTGTCACGGGGGGTGAGGAATTTTAAATTAATATAGGCCTAATGGCAGGGCCGATCCTAGGGTGTCGGCCGCCCGTGTGCAAAGACCTAATGTGCCGCCCCTCAAGAGCAATTCGCATATTTTGACTAATCTTTAACGTCTATGTAAATCTTTCTTTAAATTTCTATGCCAAGTTCGAATTTAAAAAAGGGGGGGGGGGACATAAGAATGATCTTATAAAAAGGAAGAAATTTTTATAGTAAGAAACTCCTTAGGTACAATTTATATCTTTGAAGAAAGTAATAGATACCAAAATTTACTAGTCGTAAAAACGCATTTTATAGTAAGATAAATAAATACCTTTGTGCTGTTGTAAAGAAACGAAAAGTAACAACGTATAAAAAGCACAAATTTGGCAGATTACCATCTGCGAATTTGTGCTTTTTATACGTTGTTATTTTTCGCATTTTATAGTCTTTCTTCGGTGACATCAGAAAAGGGACGGAGGAAGGGGGAAGCGTGGGGGGAGGTGTCAGGGGTTCAGGGGAGGAGGATTGCTCCAAGAAAATTATCGAAATCGGCGTATGAAAAATATTTTTAGTTAATCTTTAGTTGTGTTTGGTTGCAAGGACAAAAGAGTCAAGTATATTCAAGGTGCGTGGAGAAATTTTCGAAATTGACGTTAAATATAGCAATTTTAGGAACTTTTTCGAGACTTTAGGTGAAAGTAATGTTGCAGTTCTTTCCTAAAATTCTTTCAAAATTGAAATCAATTTGAAACTATTTTTTTAAGACCGTAGCTTAGGAAGGATCGGCGTTCTTCCCGAAAAATCTCCGCAACTGAAATTTTAAACCCGCAATTTTGGGTTACCTTTGTTGACGTTGCAAGAGGGAGGGAGATTCAATCGTCTTCCATCGAAAGATTCCGAAATATAAGATTAAAACGCAAATTTATGCCGTCTTTGATGACGGTACGGGATCTGGCGGCTATCCTCCGGTAATTTCTCGGCACTATTTTTTCAAAAACCCGTTTTTGGCTAGAGTTGAAAACAATAGGGGAAACGTAAAAATATTCCGAATCAAAATATTTTTCGAAACTGAAATCCATTTATAGGCCATTTTTGGGAAGAAAGGATTTTGGAGCTCTTAAGCGGATATTTCTAAAATCGCAATTTTATATTATCTTTGGTGACGTTAACAAAATTGGGAAGCTTCTACGGATCTTTCGGATGTTTTTCAACATTAATATCTGAAAAATATAACTATAGACTTTTGTCCACCTCACCTCGACGATTAATAGATATGCCCTAGCGCCGTAAAAAGTTACATAAGCCTGGCAGTTCTCCTCCGGAATTCTTTAGAAATATAAGTCCCACAATCGTATTTTAAGCATTGTTTGATAACGATGGGACTAAGAGCGGGCGGGGGTTCAGTGTGCCCTCACGAACTGCGTTTTTGAAACTGAAGTCAATTTCAGGCTAGTTTTGGCAGGAAGCTGTGGCTCCACGGAACCGTCTAAAAATGAAATTTTCTGGTATAATGATTGCGTTAGAGAAAAGGGGGATCCGGGGTCTTTCCCCAAAAGTTCGTGAAACTGATTTTGAAAAACGCAATTTTAGTTTATTTTTCAATACGTTAAGTGAGAGGGGGTGGAATTAGGGGCTTCTCTAAAGACGCTAATTGAGACTGTCTTTTGTAGTAATGTTCGTGAATGGATTTCGGGGTCCTCCACTACAAAGATTTCGAAAAATGCCAAAGCAATTTTATATGACGTTTGATGGTAGGAAGGGCTGTCGTCTGGAAACACGTTTTGGATTTTCGAGCCAATCTTTTTAGGCTACATTTGATTAAGTTATTGTGGAAGAGGTGAATCAGAGACTTAATTGGGTCCTTAAGATCGATGGTTCAACCAGCGAAGTTTTCCGAAAGTCAAGTCCTAGAAACGCAATTTCAAGCCTTCTTTAGTTTCGTCAAGGAGGTCATGGCATCCTTTTGGATCTTCGTTTTGGAGCTACATTTAAATTTGCTTCCCGGGGCAAGGGTCCTGTCCTTCTACCTGATCTGAAACCGGGAAGTTTATTCAAGATTTTAATCAGAAAAACTGTCGTAAAGGGGGAAAAGTACAACTTTTAGTTCGTCATTCATATATGTTACTCAAGGGAGTCGCAATTTTCCACTTTCTCTCCACGCATCCACGATTGTTAAACAGAGTTTATTACATAGTTTGTGGTTTGAAAGGCTTTTGCGAGAGTATCTAATCAGTATAGCCTTTTTTTAAATAAATAAAATATGTCTTCATTGTTTAGGTCTATAAAAGCTTGGGGGGGGGGGGGTAAACATTAGTGGCCGCCCTCGGTGCTCCTTTTAGACGCCACCATTTCATGCTTCAGAAGGGGGCCTTTCCCCTCCCCTGTATCCGTGCCTGATTACCGGTTCTGTCACAAACTTTGCAACCAAACGAAGCATGTGTGTTAAGAGTAGATATTAATGGACAATGAACTAACACAATGTTCCCTAACATTCTATTTTTCTTAAACTATGCTATGCTGTCGGGAAATCGACATATATTTTGACAATTGAACATTTAAAAATCAGCATATTTATTCTACTTATTATAAGTTATCTTGTGAGAATATCTTGAGGAATTTTGCTTGATTATAACAACTATATGATGCGGCCTGCGGCCGCCCCTTGCTTTGGCCGCCCTTGTGCGGCGCACACTCTGCACACCTGCTAGGATCGGCCCTGCCTAATGGATACATTTTCAGTTAAGGAAATTTGATCTTCGTTACTACATATTTTAGACATATGAAAACATGTGTACATCTTTATTTAAATTAATTTACATCCCTAAAAATTCAAGTTCACGGAGGTGAAAAGTCAGAATAACCACACTATGTTTTCAAAACAATATGTATCTTTTTGTTATTCGACAAGAATCTCCCAACTTCAACTATGGCTTAAAATAAACAAGGGGGCTCCCTTGTATAATGGAAAATAAAATTTGATGTCGTTACTGCCATGTGTTAATGAGAAACGGCATTTTGTCTTTGGGTAATGGAGGGTAGAATTTATTGAGTGACATAGTTCCTTATCTTTCTTAAACGAACTAAAACGCAATATTAAAAAGCTAAATATACTTAAACAATGAGTATTTGAGAGACTTGTGAAAGAAATTATAAATAAATAAATAAATAAATAAATTATATATATATATATATATATATATATATACACACACACACACTTTTAAACTAAACAAGTTATTAAGCAACATAAACAGTCACACATGCCACGGAGGTGAGAATTCACAAAATTTTGGTTGTAAACCAAAAATATATTAAAATAAAAATCATTATTAAAAAATTGTTGGCAGGTTTAAATAGATATATTTTTGAGGAAATTAAAAAACATTGTTAAATGAATTGTTCCTTAAAGGTTTTATTATAAAAGGCGTGTGACTGAAAAGTTACACTTTTTGAAGAATGACACACATATTTGTAGAATTTTCGTGCGTTTTTTGAAATGACTCGAACATTGCGGACACGTAGATATCAATCTGTAAACCCGTGTATAACTAACCTGAAGGCATTGCTGACATTGTTTTAGAAGAAAAATGTAAGGTTTAGAAAAACGCCAGTGATTTTGAAATCACCTATTATTATACATCACATAAAAGCAGACTCGATGAAAACAACACGTTACTTGTCTAATAATTACCTTGGTAAAAACTTTTGCTTTTACTAAAAAAACCTGTTTCTTTAATGTCTAAGAGCTATTTTCATCACCTAAGCATTTCTGCCACTCAAAGTTATTTCCCGTCAAGTTACTTCAAATATTTCTAACACATTCACCTCACTCAAGACTTATTTCCTACCGATTTTTCCCCTCTCAAGAAAGGAAAAATCATATCTTCGCTCCTCCTTCCCAACAACTCAAGAAAAGAAGCTTTACTCACAGTCGCAAGTTACGCATTAAACAAGAGCCTTTGTTCCGCATTAAAATCAGAGCACAAAAACACAAAATTCCTCGAAAAAACGCTGACAAAGAACTTAGCCAGAGGGACTGTTTAGCTGAGTACATAGAGACAAGTTCCCCACTCGCAGAAACGACGTTGAACAATATCTTTACCTTTAAGTACTTCTTCGTCACAAAAGAAAATGCGGCATTTCTGCTTAGACAAAGAAAACTTATTCATTGTACATTCAGAGAATAGCTGGAAAGAAATCGCCCGCTCAAAAATCGATTTCGTGTCCAATGAATTGGGTAAGTAGAAGCCATTTTTGGTCTTTTTCCATTAAGGTAGAATTTTCTTTGTTTTCCAACATTCATGCATTTTAAATGGAGGCAAGCGGATGGGATGAATCTACTCCCCTGGATTTTTATTTTAACTCAATGTATTTATATTTAAATTTGTCTTTTGTATATATGTGCATCGTTTATGAAACCTCAGTATTCGGAAGATTTTCTGTACATAAAAAACGCATCATTCAACTGCGAGATGCAAGCGTGTTCTATTGGTTCTGAAATTTGGTTTGCATTTTCAATTCTAAAAGTATCTGTACATTTTTGGTATTAATGTCTTTCGAGGTTAAACACGCTATAATTCAATTATGATAGAATGTTCGCTTACAATACCGGTTTAAAAAAGAAGACAAAATCACTATTCCTTTCTTTTTTTTTTTTTTTTTTTGAGATGGCATTGTAATTGAGTGGGCTCTGAGAAAAAAAGGAAGCAATGCATTCATGCCCTGTACAATCTCTTTTAAATATAATTTAATTTTTATTATTTAAAGCTCATTAAGAATTATGGATCTTGAATTATTTATAATGTCGTAGGTGAATGTTGTTGTTACAACAAAACAATGATGCGAACTAGGAATTCACCAAATGATAGGCAGTAATGGTAAATCGGCCACAATCGAAAACTTTGTCGTTCATTTATAATCAACCATTGTTTACCGATTAATAGGCAGAAATAATTTGTTTGGTTACAGTCATTTTAACGGTGCTCAGAAAAAGAAACTATGCTGAATGAATTTATAAACAATACATGCATGTATTTTCTACAACAAATAGTAACATCTAATTATACAGTAAAAAACATACTATAACATTTAAAAAAGAGAAATCATTTATGAAATATTTTTTATTTGAGCTATATTTTTTGTGGGGTACTTTGTTAAAAAATGGCTACTTATATATTGCGTATCTGTAAGTTCCCCTCTTCTGCCAAACGTTTGACGGAGTAATCCAATTCACTTTTTTTTTTCTTTTTACTTTCTTTTACAAAAAATGAAGTATGGTATTCGCCAAAAAAATTTCACTCAAACTTCGGCTTTAATTTCTATTTTGATCACCTCCGAATTCATGTTGAGTTTTTTTTTCAACCCGACCACACGCGGATAAGTGCCAAAGAACGTATAAACACCCAAAATATCCATTTTGACATTCCCCAAGTCAATTACAACGACTTTTCTCGTGACGTCCGTATGTACGTATAAATTTGTGTGCGTACATGCGGATGTGCTTATGTGCGGATGTATGGATGTGCGGATGTATGTCGCATAACTCAAGAACGGTATGTCATAGAAAGTTGAAATTTGGTACGTAGACACCTAGTGGGATCTAGTTGTGCTCACTCCCTTTTGGTTGCACTCGGGTGTTTTTAAAGGGATCTTTTGCCCCTTTTTGGGAGGAAATCATTGTTAATTTCGATGTATACTCAAGTGGTGTTATAATTTGGCAGATACTTGGCGATATATTGCCAGTCTTTTGGTCGCCAAGTTGTGTCACCCAGTTGGCGATTTTTTTTTTTTAAATCTTGTTTCAATTTGGCCACTGTTGGTGATATTTAGCGAGTAAACAATTGAATCACATTAAAATTGCCATTAATGGAAAAATGACATTAAAATTGGAGAAGTCATATGATGCACACATCAGCTCGTTGTTATTCAGATTGTATTCATTAATGCATTCATTTAATTCAGTTTTTTAAAAATCAATATCGTTTTTACTCAATAAATATTTTAGTAGTACTAATTTTTTTTCTTTAACTTTATTAACACTTGGAACCCCTTTTCTTTTTTATTAATTTATTTTTCCAGTTTTTATTCATATACACTAGGTAGAGTTGATTTTAACTTTTTTTTTTTAAATCGAAGTTAGCAGTGGTGGGAAAAGTTGTGTATCGTCACGAAATGCTCATTTTTTTTTTTTTTTTTTTTGGAAATTAAACTATACTCTTAGATCCCCCGTTAGGCCCTTGAAGTTTCGCCAAATATGTAAACTTTGACGTCTAAAAAAATTATTAAATTTCGTATGAATATTTTTTTATGGTCTGTGTTGTGAAAAGTTGTGAATTGGTATCAATTATTTGTGTTAAAAATTGTTTGTCCTTGAAGTGTCACCAAAAATGTAAAAGTTGACGTTTATCGGCTATTATTTAAATTTTTTATGCATAATTTTCTTTAATCACCTACAGTGAAAATTTTGCCTAGTAAGGTTTTTTGCTGATGAAAAAAAACTATATTTTGATATTTTATTCCCCCAATGGCACTTTTTCCTCTCTACCCATCATCGAAAAAGAAAACAAAAAAGTGTTTTTTGCCTCCCCCCCCCCCCCTAAATATACATAGTCTAAAATAACTCTTTACTATTTGATTTTTGCTTGGAACTTTCTGCAACTGATATTTTCAGGAAAAAGAATTCACCATCGAAGTGACCTCACATCTTCTCTTTCTTTTTTATGTCTATGTCTTCGTAATTATCGAAATTTTCTTCACTTTTGGAGCATGCACTACGATCCAAAAGATTCTTCATTATTTTAAATCCTATTCGGGCACGTATGACTTGAGAAAAATAGATGTCACCATGTAATTTAACCATTGACTTTTTTAAATATACCTTTTCAGATAGGTACGAGTGATTAGTGGCCAAAGAAACCCAATCCTGGGAGTAAGTTTCTTCATAAGTACTGCAGTTTTTTATTTAATTATATTTTCGCAAGCGTTTGGTTTTTTGATGAACCGCTGTTTTCAACTTCCTTTTTCATGAAACTATTTTGGTATTTAAAGATTCTAAAGTAACTTGCTTTGATAAGCTCTAGTACTTCTTATAATCTATAGATTTAGGTTCAACATAGAAAATATAAAAAGAAAAAGTGTCATCATTTTGTCCCCCCCCCCCACCCTTTCTTGTTTTATAGCGAATTGTATTAACCAATGAAAAAAAATATGTTTTGAAGTTTATCATAAAAAATAATTGAATGTATAAATATATATTTTTTAATGCTTTAAATCTTAGATATTATACTTCTTTACTATTTTAGCAAACATTCAACTTCAATGTCAAAATCGCAGCAGCATTTTCAGGTTGTTTAACTTAATAAGTTATTTTTATTAAATTATAAGTAAAGGTTTATATGAAATAAACCAAATTGAAGCAAGAACAACAATCAAGTATGATTACTTGAAATATTTAAAGAAGCAAAAATTATTTGCAATAGAACTCAAAGATATTCTGATATAAACCACATGCGTTTCGATAAATTAAATTATGCATCACAAATTTCCAATTAAAAGATTGAACAGCCGCTTTCAGCGTTTTATGAAAATACCTTAATTAGATAACTTTCTTCTGAATCTTCATTCTTATTAAATAAAATACTTTAAAATGCTCCACTGAAAAGGAATGTAATAATAAATAGCATTTTTTTCTCCCATTTCTTCAAGTTATCTTTATCTCTAAATTTAAATTAAACTGTTTGGACAATATTGTGAGCTATATCAGTAGATGCATGCGTTGAGAAATATTTACCAATATTGATTACACCCTTCATAACAATTCTATCAAAATAATCAATTTTTTATTAAAATTTTAATTTCAAACTTGCTATTTTAAAGTTAATTATAAACCTGAAAATATAATAAAGTTTCTTTTGTTAAGAGCATAGGAAATAAAAGGTATCATATCTTTTGTGTTTCTGTTGAAAGAGCTTCCTGTGAAATATTTCGTTCCGTAAGAATGGAAAAGATTTAGGTACCTAAAGGTTAAAAAAAAAAACTTCATTGTTTCCAGTTTGCACACGGACCGTAAATATCATTATATTTATCTGAGCGTCAGATCCAAGTACAAAGAGAGTAGGCATTTCTCGTGGTTTTCTGGAAACTTGTAATTTTCGGAAGATTTCTTTCTGGTCAAATGTTAAGATGTTGTGTCTATAACAAATATTCAAGAAAGATATTTATCTGTACTAAAACTAACACCAAAAAAAAACGATTTTTTTTTTTTTTTGGTAAATTACAGAAGCCTCTATAATAATTTTGATTCTTTTATGAATTTTTCAAAAAAGTTTTGAAATGGGTTTTAACGTTGTGAAAAACTATTTGAAAACATTTATGACATTTTGAAAAACGGTACGCGTGCCAACTGTATAAGCACTTTATAAAAATAATTGCACCCACTGTGAATATATGTGAATAAAAAATAATATATATATATATATATATATATATTGTGTATCATATAAATTACTTTTTACTATCCCAGATATATTCACAGTTTATTAAACTTAATTTTTGTTAAGCTCTTCCAAACACCCTTGCAAGGAGTAGAGCTCCGTACAAGGCCAATATTATACATAAGTCGTTCAACTTAAAACTACAGTTGTAATAATCAAAATATCCGCTTTTACTAAAACTAAATTAGACAGCTCTTTCATTTAAACGAAACATTAAATGCTTAACATATTATAATTTTCTTAAAGAAACTCAACAAATATGTCTTGGACACCATCGTATAACAAAGAATATATAGAATATATTAATGGAAATTATTTAAAAATTACAGTAATGAATATTATATCAAAAACAAATAAGTTGCCAATGCGTTTTAGAAAAAAATTATTAAAAAGAAAAAAAAAACGTAAAAAACGTAATAGCCTTTCTTTGGGGTCCGTTTTTTACAAGGCCAAAATGTTTCTAAGAATGTAAAACTAACAATTTCCATCTATGACAAGCTTTTTTTAGTATTTAAAAAAATAATAATCACTACTTAATAAATGGTTTATACGAGTGCGTCTTGGAACATGAATTTTAACGCTCCAGCATTTGTATTAAGTTCATTATTTTGTACTGCTTATATGGCGCGTCTTAAACTATTTTCATCCCATGTACTTCCTCTTTTTCTTGGTTTTGATCCTGGCATTCTTGAAATCTGAAATTATTCGCGTAGTTTTTTTCATCTATACTATTATGGACTTATTCTTATAACTATATTCACAGAAATAGCTTTTCCATAAAAGAAATTAAAATATGTATATATAATAAAATATTTTTAAAAGAAATATCAATTTACTTGATTTAAAGAGTAGAATAACCCTGATAAAAATAAAAATATTATAAACAAAAAACAATTTTTCAACTTTCCCAGTACGTATTTATAACTGAAAACTGAGTGTTCAAATTTTAATGATCTGTAACCGCCTAATTCACCATTAACCTGGGGCCACCTAAACCTCGCGGTTAAGCCCGAAACCGGTCCTTAACCCGGAGTTACCGCCGATTTCGTATTCACCGTCAACTTCAACTACGCGCTGACAGGTTTTCGAAACCTTGCGTGGTTGAAAAACCTAACCAAGCTCCGGAGCAAGGTTAAAGGCTTGGTTTAACTTCTGAGCATGCGCATTACAAGTAAACATTAGAAGCAATGGCGGTTCGAGGCGATCTTCGCTTGAAGGTAAGATATTTTTATTTCCTGTAAATGAAAGTTTTTATTTATGTTATTGCTGTTCTATACTGTATATGTCAATAGTATTCGTTCATAAATTTCCATTTTGGATTTGATCGGTCGTTTTTTGCGCTTTAAAAGATGCAACTTCATCACTTTCCATTCCTATTCCGTAGCTTATTCAAAATATTTCAGCTTTACGAGTAATGATGTGTCAGTGAACAGAAAAATAGTAATTCCAGAGTTGTGGTATGACATATAAATCTCAATATTAATAATTGCACATTTGGTGACTGAGTTGGAAAGTAGTGTGACATATAATATCTACCAAGTAATTTGTATGTACTCGGTACTGCTTGGTCTATTTCTGGTATACTCGGTCGAATTTTAACTATGTTTCCTGCTTATCCCGAGCAATTTTGAAATATTTCACGGATTTTTTTTAATTTTCAGTTTGCAATCATTTACTACTGTTTGACTCTTAAAATATGACTGTATTGTATATGAAAATCAAGAAAAACTGAACATGTAAAGCAAAGTAAAATTTTAATATGCATATGTCACTTCCACCATTCTTTTTAAACGTGGGAAAGTTAAAAAATATGGCACTCAAAAGTTTTTTTTATTATTATTACGCCACAAATATTTGATATGTGCAAATTTCTAATATTTAAAAAAGCTATAATAAATTCCTAAATTAGTTGAAATTTCATCTCATTTAATTCAGTTTTTTGTCTATATTTTAAACTAGTGGTACCCGCACGGCTTTGTCCGTAGTAGAAAATTAAAAGTTCATTTGGTTCCCTGTATATTTACAAATAATGGATAATGAATTTCTCGCCAGTTGGCTATGTTCATTCACTCTCCCATTCCACGTCATGACAATTTTGTAATTTATTCATCCATCTTATGATAATTTTGCTCCGGAAAATGTTCTTAAAATTGATATAAAAAAAGAACAAAATCAAATTTTTGAAAAATCGCTTCGAGGTGCATACCCCCATGCTACAAACTAACTTTGCCAAATTTCATGAAAATCGGCTAAATGGTCTAGCTGCTACGTGTGTCACAGAGATCCAGACATCCTGACAGAGAGACTTTGAGCTTTATTATTAGTAAAAAATACAATTGTAATTTTTTTCTTAAAATCTGTGAGGGGTGCTTAGTTAAATTTAAAATTCATAAATATCACTATGTGTACAAAATTGATTTTAATGTTCCAATAAGTGTAACATGCTTCACATTTATGTCAATGGTTATTATTATTTTTTTAAAGATACTCTGTATTTGACCAAGTACGTACTCACCCTGAGTGCAGCTTGGTTCCACACTAGTTGAATGTAAAGTAATTTTGAAAAAGCCCTTAATTTCTACGTTGTATGAATGTCAGCGTATGCGATGCTATAATTTCTGTATGGCCCCTGCCACATCAACGCCATCCGAAGAGATAGCAATCATCTTTTGCCCTCCCCCCTCACGCAAAGAATAGTAAAGTTCTGAACATTTTTTTAAATTAATTATTGCTTAATTGAACATGTATTCTGAATTCATCAGATCATATGTGACATAAAAGACAAATATTAAATGAGGCCCGGATCTGCGTGCCTGCAGACTCGACAGGGGGTGGGGGGAGAGGGTATGTCCTTAAGGGGTCTGACGACCCACAAAATTGAAAAAAAAAAGTAGCTCACTCAGACTTATTAACGTTGCAAATGCACACTGCTCGCTTCTGTAGAGGGGCCCTAGAGATTTTGTTGCCAGGGGGTCCAAAATTTGTAGATCCAGGCCTGAATAAATCTATATCATAGCATTTCAGAAACTATTTTTAAAAAGGTATTATATTGGAGGGGAAAAAAACCCTTCAAGTACTATGTGGCGAAAGGTTCAATTAATGGGGCTCTCTCTTATCTTGTTACCTGGGGCAATAGCATCCCTTGTCCCCTCTTCAGACAGCCCTGTTCGCAAAATCATGCCAGGAGTCTCTTCTATTTTCACCAGTAAGTATTCAAGCGTAACACTGTAAACTACTTTGACTGGTGTAAAATTTGGTCTTAAAATGACTTTGCGCTCCCTTATTTAATTTTAAATTGAATTTAATTAAATAAATTACTATACATTAAATAAATACCTTTGTGCATAAGAAGTAAAATAGGAAATAGCATCATCAAAAAGCAAACAGCAGATTGCTGCAGTCACGGGTTTCGGTGTTACAAGAAACGCCTTTTTCAATGCAAGAGAAATGAGCTTATGGATTGAAAAAAATAAAGACATCCACTTTTGTCGGGTGTTGGTTTTGACCTTTTTATCTGTTATGTAACAAATTATTACAAGTATATGCTTGAAATCCCAAACTGATATTTCAATAAGTTCAAAATCCTTCTCGTGTATGTCAGTGAATTTTTGTTTAGCTCTATTGATAAATACTACTTAGCGGAATAGCAATGGTTGAAAGTACTCCTTGTTTGGCCTAAGTGCTACTCCGTATGGCACTGCCTAAAGCCCCTTCGTTAAACAGAATTGTATTTTGTGCAAAAGTGGCAACGACTTTAATGTTCTTGTACATGAGGGCAAAAAACTATGTTACAGATAGTGGCAGTTCTTTAAAATTTCAAAGTTTCTTGGAAGATTTTCTAATGTCAAATATATTCAAGAAGCAGCAAATAATGTTAACACAACCTATTAATGTTTTGGGTATAGTGTAGAATTTTAAATGTGCTGCTATTGTTGCCAGTGTGTGTTAGAGTTGTGGTACAACTGATTCGTTTTTTTTTTTAATTCAAAAAATTATTTTTATCAGCATTTTGACTTAATTTCTTTTTCAGTTGATTCCGAATTGACTCTGGATACTGAAATTTACAACTTGCTGCAATCTATCTCAGGAATCATATAACTGGTGTCTCTGTCCAAAGGAAGTTGTAGTTTATCTTAATTGGTTTTCAATTGTATTACTTTGTATTTGTTTTTAAAAGATTAAATCCTGATTATGTACTCAATTAGCTGAAATAAATTTTACTTGCCTCTGTAACTTGTTTTGTATTATTAGTTATTTTATACATGAAACACACACAAAAAAAAAAACTGATTGTCAGTTAAAATTATAATTACTAACTATAAATTATGCTCTGATATCATTAACTCAACAATAAGGTGTCCAAGTTTAATGGGTTCTTCATTATTTTAATGTAACTTATGTTGCTTAGCATTTGAATTGATTTAAAACAGCTTAATGAAATTAAATCATGGTTTGACTAAAGTGATTAAAATAAATCAAACAAAATTCAGTTATCAATGAACTGAATAAAAAGTCATTGATGACAATCATTTGTCAAAACATTAGATATATCTTTACTTGTTAATTGATGTTTCAATGTGTTCAAATGTGAAAGATATTGTGTAACAGATTTCAACATTTCAGAATAAATTATTTTTAAAACTGTACACTATTGCTCTTTATGCTTTATATATTCATTGAAATAGTGAATTAAATAAAAGTTTTTTTTAATTTATAAATATTGTCATGAAAGTAAATTTTCAGTATAGCATAAAAAATTTTTTGTACTTTTATAGGGAAAGTAAGTAAAGTATTTTTTTTAAAAATTCATTTGCACTTGAAAGCATGCTTCATTCTTGTTTTACATTCAGTGCAATGCCGTATAAAAAAGAAAACAGAAATAATGGTTTCCTTTTATAAAAATTAATGTAGTGAATTAGTATAAAACTTAATTCAAGTGCGACAAAAACCACAGCTGTGGAATTAGAGGGAAAATGACAGAAGAGCATTAGACTCTGACTTCTTTTCTCCGAAATCAATTCGACTCCACTAGCACTGCCAGAGTTGCAGGCTTTTGAGGGAGAACGCAACTTCAACTCTTGGAATTTTTAACCTCCAACTCCACAGCCCTGTTCAAAACTTAAAAAATCTTATTATTTTCTATTTTATTTTGATTATGTTTGAAAGTAAAGTCATTGTAAAAATTGTGAGACACGCAATTACAGTATTGTGGCATTTAATTGAGAAACATCATTTTTTTTCTTTTTATCATGTGTAAGTTTATTTGAAGAAGTACTCCAAATCAGCCGAGTTCAAATTGCAGTTATTATCAAAGTAGTAGGTGTTCCTATTCACCTGGTAAGTAGCAGATCTTGAAATTCTTCCGCCCGAGAGGTAGGTATTCCGTGATGCTGGTATCTCGCTTGCTGTGGGGGTAATTTTTAGCCTCATGGACATCAGCTTAGAAAGTTAGTGATAAATAGATTGCGCTTAGAAAACACTGAAATGACGTTAGAAGAAATAGGTAAAATCTGTGGAGTGAGTACAAAAAGTGTCGAGAGGATATGAAAGTTTCAGACAACAGGAAATGCTCGAGTCAATTGCACTAGAGAATGCAACCAAAAGGGATAAACTTCGACTCGTGAAGACAAAATTTTATATTGAATGAGTGTTATAAATCCTTGAACAACTTTCCAGGGCCACGGCGGGAGCTGGTGTCAATATTGCACCTTCAACAGTGCGATACAGGCTGTTAGAACACTGGCGGAGAGGATGTTAACCATACAAGAAACAGCTTCTCACGTCTCTTATAAAGAAAAAAGGTTAAAATGAGTATTGAAATACAAAACATAGACTAAGAAGTTTTTTTTTTCTCTGACAAAACAGATTTTGTGATTCAGGGATTTAAATCCAAGTACGTGAGAAGGAGCAAAGGAAAACCTCTTCAGCACTATACCAAATAAGCGCCCAAGTATCCGCCCAAAATCAGGGTGCTCACCCCGCATAAAAATCACAAAGATCCCCCTCCCAAAAACAATAGCCCCCCCCCCCCCACTAAAAAGAGAAATGTCCCTAAAAATTTCAATGGCGCAGTCTGCGTCATAACCCCTCCTAAGTGGGCACCTCTCCTAAAAAGATGTTTCTGGGTTTAAGAGACTACATCTCCTCTTCTCGTAGAAGGAATAACGAACAATACCAGCTACAAAGTTATACTGCCCTGAAAAATGCTTTCAATCGTCTAAACTATGGTGTAAAGGAAGTTGCTTTTTCCAAAAGGCAGCGCACAGTGCCATTTTGAAGCATATAAACAATTTGTGCTCAAAAAGCAAACTTACTGTATTGGACTGTTTCGGGAATTCACAGAACTTGAATTAGAGAGGAAATTTATGGCCTGTATCAAAAAACAGCCAAGTGAGACGGCACGGATGCAGAAGCTGATTTCCGCCACTATTGGCTTATGGTTAAGATATATTGACTAAACTATACGGACTAGTCTAGTACATACCATGCCGAAACGTGTCTGTGATGTTATTATGTTTAGCAGGGCACACTTCAATTATTAGTTTTGAATATTCATAGAAAATGTAAGTAAAACTGAATTTTATGGAAAAAAAAATGCATTTCTTCATGTTGATGAGGCAGTAAAAAAGTCTTTTGTTGCACATTTATAAGCCATAAAAAGAAAACCATTGAAAATGTCCTTTATTGTTTCTTATTAAATTGATTAATAAAAAAATAAAAAATAATAATAATGTATCTATATTGAACTTGTTTTATCTGAAATTATTATTGCTAGAGATATCCTGGTATGAAAGAGGTTTAAAATAATATTTTTAATCAGATATAACATTTCTTTTATTGGAATAAAATGATTTTTCACTAAAAATTTAGTTTATTTAAGAAAAGAGATAAGCAGATTAAAATTATCTATCTCCGAAGCTTTATAATAGTTTAAATTGCATCCGTATTGTGTAATTGTGTATGCGTAGATTCAAAGAAATAATAGCAAAAGTAATACATTTGTTTACACTTGAATTTACACAATTGGCTACTCAAATTTAACCCCGCGTTTGTACTTACGCCTCTGACTTTTTAGAAAAACTTTAAATCATATTATTTGTTTTGTTTGGTAATGAACTGTGTTCAATTATTTTTTTCAAATCAAAGAGAGCAAATGCTATCTTCGTCTCGCTTTACTTTGCAACGCAGCACGGAATGAAACAGCAACAGCGAACGGTCGTTCAAAATGTAAACAAAAAACGTAGAAAATCATGTGATCATTATTAACCAATAGGATGCGTAGTGTGCTGGCAAAGTTGAGAAACCACGAAGTTGGGAAACTCCGGGGCCTTTTTCGCCGGTGCGTGACCGGTGAATACCGAATATTTCACCTCGTGGTTAAAATCTCAACTCCGAGTTAACGAACCTCGTGGTTAAAGGCGTATGGTTAGGTTAACGGTGAATTAGGCGGTAAGTGTTTCTAGTAAGGCCCATGTACCCGAGCAAGGCCAATCGTCTAATTTTTGGTTGGCCTTACAAGGAGCACCGGCTTTCATAGGAACATTACCGATATTTTAACTACACTCCTGTTTGTGAAAATTGCAACACACCATGAAGGAAGCATCATAGTTGAATGAAATTTAATACACAGTTGAGTGGTAATGATACAAATAAATGATTACAATTTCAAACCAAGCAAACGATAAAAAGAGATAGAAATTAGTATTTTGTGTGGCCACCACGCGCCGCAATAAGAGCTGCTACACGACTCGGCATGAAGTGAAACAAAGTTTCAATATCTGCCTGCGGAAGAGTATTCCATATCTTTTTTGTAGTAAGTTACCGCCCTAAGCCAGGGCTAAGGCAGAAATACTTAAAATACACCACTAGCTCAGTTATTCCATCCGAGGACTGCAGTTTCGTGCTTTTTAGCACTCATCAGCCCGGAATAGGAATCACATGAGCTGGAGGCGAAAAACCTCTTAAGGGTGCCTAGAGAGCCAAACAAACTGGTAGCTAATGTAGAATTAGAACACCAGATGAGTGACCAGAGCAATGGTGCTGTTCAACTCAAAAATTGATGGCAAAGCATGGTATTTTGTAGTAAGTTACCGCCCTAAGCCAGGGCTAAGGCAGAAATACTTATCATCTGGTCATTGGTCACTCATTTGGTGGAAATACTTATCATTAGTCACTCATCTGGTGTTCTAATTCTACATTAGCTACCATTTTGTTTGGCTCTCTAGGCACCCTTAAGAGGTTTTTCGCCTCCAGCTCATGTGATTCCTATTCCGGGCTGATGAGTGCTAAAAAGCATGAAACTGCAGTCCTCGGATGGAATAACTGATCTGGTGGTGTATTTTAAGTATTCCATATCGTTTGTATGCGCAACTAAAGTTCGTCTGTCGAAGCAACAGGACGAGGATCACGAGCGAGAAGCCGCCCAACGAAATCCCACCCATGTTCAATCGGTGACATATCCGAGGAATATGCAGGCCGAGGAAGAAGCTGTACCTGATGCGAATCAAGGTAGGATTTGACAGTCCTGGCGACATGTGGACGGGCACTATCCTGCTGGAATACAGCCCCTGGTATCCTTGCAGAAAAGGAATAGCTTGGGGCTGTCTGCCCACGATTCGTAGCAATTGTAATCAGTGGCGGATCAACGGGGGGGGCTAAGGGGGCTATAGCCCCCCCCCCATGAGGTCTGAACTTACACTAGATAAAATCGAAATTTCAGATATTTTTAATACTGCAATATTGTTACATGTTTAAGTTTGTATTATATTTAAATAAATATAGAAGCACAATCAGTGGCGGATCCACGGGGGGGGGGGGCTAAAGGGGCTATAGTCCCCCCCCATGAGGTTTGAACTTACACTAGATAAAATCGAAATTTCAGAGATTTTTAATACTGCGATATTGTAACATGTTTAAGTTTGTATTATATTTAAATAAATATAGAAGCACTATATAGAGCGGCGTATACATGGGGGAGGGGAGAGGGCATAAGGGACTGTAGCTTCTTCTCTCATTTCGTCAAAACTTACGACAGATTAAATTGTGATCTGCAATGGCACGGAACGGCTCAGAGGGAATAATTTCATTCTGCGATCGAGGTATTTTTTAATCTGAAAGTTAGCCGTAATATATTTTACATCATTCCAAGGCTAAGGGAGCTATAGCCCCCCCCCCCTCCTCTCCCATAAGGTCAAAATTTACACTAGATAAAACCGAAATTTCGAAGATTTTAAATACGTCAATACTTCTGCGAATTACAAACATGCATTATATTTTATTAAATATGTACACTATATACGGTGGTTTATTAATGGCGAGTTTGGGGTGGGAGGGGGGGTAGTAAGGGGACTGTGACCCCTTCTCCCATTTGGCTAAAACTTACAACAGATTACAATGCGATTTGTAATTTCATGGAAAGTCTTCAAGACAATAACTTTGTTCTGCTATCGAGGTTTTTAATCTGAAGTTATTACTTTCCAATTAACGCCGTCAGTGGCGAATCTATGAGGGGGGGGGGGCAAGGGAGTATAGCCCCCCCCTACCTCCATGAGGTCAAAACTTATACTAGATAAAACTGAAATTTTATATTTTTTAATACTGCACTACTTATGGATATTTTATGTTTGTATTATATTAAATTAAATTTATACATTTCACTGGCGGATCTATGCGGGGGGGGGGCTAAGGGGGTCTATAGTATCCCCTTGAGGTCAGAACTTACACTCGATAAAATTTCAGTTTTAGATATTTTTAATACTGCAATATTTTTACTAAGTTTGTAATATTTCATAAAATTTATACAGCTTCAATGGTGGATCTGTAGAGCAGTGGGGAGGAGGGGGAGGTGCTAAGGATACTATAGCAACCCTTACCATTTGGTTAAAAATTACATTCATAGAAAATGAAATTTCAGCGATTTTCATTACTGCACCACTTTTGTAAACTTAAGCTAGGATTATGTTTACTAAATTCTCTTCCTGTCAACGGACACCACTGTTCTTTCTTTGAAGCCCGCGACATCCAGAATGAAAACCTGTCGTTCACTAATCCTTTTCAAAACGTTTAGGCAGTAAATTAAGCAAGTGTACTAAGCAAGCCGGAGAGGACGATACATAATGGCTACTGACAGGTATCATCAGGAGCAGGTATGGTGCATCCCTATTTCCGCGGAAACCGATAATAGAGTCCCTCCCACTGAATTAGGAATATGCAGTCGGACTAGAAAAAAAGCAATAGGGTTGTGGGGGAATGAAATTGGTGACGTAGCTCCGGAAGCACTCGCGGAGCACTTTAAGACGATTTCAATAGGAAATGGCATTGCTTCGCTCCTATTTTTGGACGTAAAAGCATAATTCGGAAAAAAAAAATTAAGTCTTCGTGTCTTAATTTACCTTCTTTGATACTAGTGTCTCACCCATATTTTACGAGAATTATTTTGAATTCGAATAAAATGGAAGAACAAAACTTGATCATGAGTGATGTCAAACGATAATTATTATGAAACTAAACCAAGTTTGAATACAACTTAAAATAATTTTATTTGAAGAAAATGGTAATCTATGAGAGTCATTAAATTCGTAAACTGCTACAAAAAATCTTTTCCTGATTTGGAAGAGAAATTACTGTTATTCATTTACTTTAAAGTTTATCTTCAAAAAATTGTAGAAGAGAGAAAGAATCATTATTAATATTAATAATATAATAAATTAATATTAATTCTAAGAAGTAAAAAACGAATTTTTCAATGAATAATGATTGAATTTAATAATATATAGCAACTATATTAGTTCAAAATAGTTATATATTTATATTTATAAAATATATACAACAACATAGAGGGAAAAATACAAATACTCAGAAACTGATTACCACATGGTAATACTTCATTTATACGTCTTTTATGAAAGAAATTAAATACCTCATGAAGCATTTTTAAAGCAATTACTGTTATTACAAGCAGATATTTCCCAAGTACTGTTACTCGTGTATAATGGAAAGATTTTGTAACTACTATGTTGATTCAAAATGCAAATAGCTGTGTACATAAATGACTACAATAAATACATATATTAAAATATTATTTTTGCAGAATATTAAAATAACTATTATAATATATATGTACGGAATATCAGAAGCTGGTTGGTACATAACGTTTCTTTAATAACCCCCCAAAAAAATTATCCTATGAAATATTTTTAAGATCAAACCTTTACTTTAAACTGATATTTCCAAGAACTATTGGCTGTGACTTTTCAAATGGATACCACTGATGAACATTCAAAGTATGATCAATTATGTAATTACTGATGTTTATGATTCAAATAAATGAAATAAGCTATAATAATTACATATACTGCAAAAAAATTGCATTTGTAGAATATATGCGCAACTCTAGATGGAAAAATATGCGTTATACGAAACTGACACAACAGGTTGGCACATAACGTTTTATTAATAACCCCACAAAGGAATATTATTCAATTGAAACATTTTTTAAAACAACTACCTTTACTTTAAACAGATATTTCCAAGAACTATTGTTGTGACTTTTTAACTGGTTATCAATGATAAAAATTCAAATTATAATCAGCTACGTAATTACTGATGATTATGGAACAAATAAATGAAATAAACTATGATGAATACATGTACTGAAATGTTTGCATTTGTAGAATATATGTACAACTCTAGATGATAAAAATATGTATTCTCCGAAAATGACACCACATAACGATTCGTTGAAGTTCATCATCCAATGATTTTTTGTTCGTTCGTTTGTTTTTTAACAGTTTAAGATGTTGCTAGAAATTAATCCATGAAATATTTAAACTTGCAAAATAGATAAAACAACTAAAAATGGAAAAATATTGATTCTTTGACATTTAAACCACTCATTGTTCCAATATTTAACTGCTGTATTAAGAGATTTATTATCCTATGAAACATTTTTGAGAACTCATACTATATTTCAAAGAGATATTCAAACAGCACACTCCGAATTGAAATGAAAAGATGCACAAGTCATCAAATATATGCATATTTTTTATTAATCTTCAATTAATTTACATTCTTAAATAATTTCATTCAATAAACATCATTGATTATGAAATAACAAAAAAGTGCATAACATTTCGAATTCAAAGGTAATTTTTAAAAAACCACTCTGAAATCCATAACTATTCAGGGGCGGACAGGATTCCCCAAGATAGAACCAACCTTGACTCCCAAAGGTTTCAAAAAAAAAAGAAAAAAAAAAAACCCCTCGAAAGTCCGCAGGTTTAAGGGGGGGGGGACACCCCTAAAGCGCACAGGTTTTAGTCCGTAAAAAATTAAGTAAAATAAAATAAATAAACCGAAGGTACACAGGTTCAAGGGATGAAAGAAAAACTGACCTTAGGTTTGAGGAAGCAAGGAAAAAAAAAAGAGGCTCAGGATTGAAGGGGCGCTAAAAAAAAAAAAAAAGAATGAATGAAAAAAAAAAGGAAGTCACACAAATTTGAGGGTGCAAAAAAGAAAATAATAATAACCAAGGTACACTGAGAGCGCATCGGCCGGCGGGCCCGTCCGCCCCTATCACTGTCTGACCCCTTTTTTTCCAATTATACCAAAACCTATGTTGCAGCTGCTCTTAATTTTCGTCATTAGTTATTTTATTTTTGCTTCTGTGTTTTAAATTCATTATAAAATACACCCCCCCCCCCTCACCGAACGAAAAAGGGAAAACAATATAGGAAGGAATACTAAGAATTAAAGAATTTATTTCAAAACACTAGGATAGTTTTTGAAAAATAATTTAAATGAAGTATAAAAAATTCTCCTGTTTCTTGGAAATGTCATGCCCAGGGCACGGGCAAGGGGAGCCCGTGCGATAAACAGTGCGAGCAGAAAAATTAAAATTGAAGATGCAAACCAGTATTGAGCTATGGAAATACGCAAGTCAGTGCTTCCAGGATGACGTCAGACACGGCCGTTTCCCCCCTCCTTTAGCCACTAAGCGGCGAAACTGAAAGATCAAAGACACGGTCCCACCCTCGTGTCTCGTTAGGACTTATGTTTATTGTAAATGAACTCTTAATAGGCTGTTTTTGCCCAGAGATAACATTGAGTAGGGTCTGGTGGGGTAAAGTGGTCATAAAATCGTAGGTTTTCAACTTTGGTGGATAATAAATACAACAAATAATTTAAACACCTCAACTTTTTTTGTTGTTATTTTACATTGCATTATTAAAGAACACAGTACACTGAAGTTTAGAAGAAAAAATATTGATTTAATTAGTTTTATAACACTTTCTTTTCCCTTTGTATTTATGACCACTTTACCCCATGGGATGGGGGAAAGTGGTCATAGCATGGGGTAAAGTGGTCATAGTTAAAAATAAACGCAAAACCGTATTAAATAACCCTAATATTTGTATATTTCAGTTATTTTATGGTTACAAGTATATGCACTAATATATGCGTGTATTCACGAGTATATACGTGTCGTGTAAACATGAGTAATCACGTTCATATATGAGTAGATACCGTGCATACCTGAGTAGTAGACGTATATACGCATATATGTACAAGTGTACATGTGGGTATATACATAACTGTACATAAATGTATATACGGGTATACACGAGTTAATTCGTGGATTCATCCAGTGCGTGTTTGCACGTGTCTACTCACGTATATACACGTATATATGGAAGCACGAGTATATACGTATGTATACGTGTAAACACAATTATATACCTGAAAAAACGTATATACGTACATTTATGTGTCCGTACATACTCGTTAACCAGTACATATATGTATTCACGAGTATATACGCTTACATACATGTATGCCTACAGAGTGAATCCAAGCTCTTGAGCAAAAATCTAAGGGGTGTGAGAAGTGAGGATAAAAAGCAAAGAATAATAAGGAGTTTATGGTCGTTGACGCGCTACATGCACACAAAGCCAGAAACTGATGGATGCAAAATAGGTCACAAATTTTTTACACAAAGATGATTTTACTCAAAATTTAGTTTTTAAGAATATTTAGAGCACTTTTTAAAAGTTACGGCCCGTAGTAGTTCTAATACACGCATCGCAACAAAGGCGCAGCGACGGATGAAAGTTTTTCAAAAGTCTCGTTATTAAAACAGAGAGTGCTTTGTGATTGCGACGCATGCATTACAGCTGCAGGCCGCAAATTTCTTCAATCGCTTTAAAACCTTCTTACAACCTAAAATATTGTGCAAAATTGTCTTAGTGTAACAAATTTGTGACCTGTTTTGCATCCATCAGTCTTTGGCTTTGCGTGCATGTAGCGCGTCAGCATTGTGTTTGTGACCATATGTTCCTTGGAATTCTTGCTTCTTATCCTCCCCTCTAACACCTGGTAAAAATTTTCCCAAGAGTTTAAACTAACCCTGTATACTTGTATGTCATATGCTTGTATGTAAGTATCTACTCGAGTACGTACGTGTATATACGTGTCTACCTGAGTATATAAGTGTTCGTATACATACGAGTAAAAGCAAGTATATACTTGCATAGTCGAATGTAAGTCTGCATAGATAAAAAATACCCATATCGCAGATACCCATATACGTATTTATTGGTGCATTTATGTGAATACGTTTGAATACGTGCCTACACGAGTATATGCGTATGCATACGTATATACTCGTATATTTAACCCCATTTACGGTAAAAACAATACATATTAAGTGAAATTAATATTTAATTCATATCTGCCTTATACATAACTCTTAAGTGACATTAGAAGAACAATATTCGTTAAGGCTGCTCTTCAGTGGGGAAGAAAAACGATCTCGCTTGAAAATGGGCCTTTTCTTTAAACGAAAGCAGTGTACATCAGTGAAATGATTGACACTTCAACAGCCAATAGAACGAACGGTGACCGATGAAAGTGTGGATCATGTGACCTGTCACATTTTGCAGGGGGACAGACCGGACGCTCCCCCTGCTGTGCAAGTCAAGGGAGGTATAGCTGTCGGCGAAATGAAACCGCAGCTTTTTACAGACCCTTCCAAGGAAATTCTAGTTCTTTCCCTCTTGAGTCTTGACTACATAAGTAAAAGAAAAATAACTCAAGGTAAAAGGCGCGAAATTTTACATTGCCGCGCATTTTGCAATCCTACTTGTGATATTATTTATTTGTATTCGCGCTAAAATTAATTTTGAAACAAAGATTTTTTCCCCCATTAATACGGTTTCAGATCTCATCTAGGAAAAATTAACGAATGAATGAATATTTGCAATAAATAAATTCATAAATTCGTTTTATTTTTAGAAAAATGTTCGTTATTGAAAATTGATGATTTCAAAAAAGGAAGGAAAAAAAAGATAGCCTGCATGACCACACTGAATTTTAACGAAATGAACTCCAAATTCTAACCAAAAAATATTCTTTAAAAATGGATGATCCTACTTAATATATTTGAAAAATCGAGTGCCGAATAAAACTGGGGACTAACTAGTTATCGGTTGGCGAAATTTTTTCGCTTCCTCTGCCTGTTTGCCACTCTCCCCAACCCCATCCGAGTTGCCAGAAAACATTCTTCTTAAAAATGAAACTAGATCCTCTTTGCATAGTTAATACTTGATTGTACAATAAACATTAGTGCCACTAATTAGTTACATTAACCTTTATTTGAACTGATAATTTTAGTGCTAAACTAAATACTACTTTGTTGGTTAGTTACCTGTTTTACAAATGCAGTGGCGAATAGATAAAAATGTGGCTACTATAATTGCCTTTTCTCACCACTGGTGACCAGAAAATTCCTCTAATCTTTATCTTTGAATCCTTTTCTTTTTAAAAAAATATTTATTTATTTATCTAATTTTATATGTAGATGAGAAGGCTACGATAGCATTTCTCAAGGGGTTGTTATGGTGAAAGTTCTTTCAAATTGAGCATAACAACGGCAAAGTCGCGGAAGGCTACGGATAAGGATTTCCTGAATTTGAAAAATTAAAGATTTTTCTGTGATCTTTGTTTGTATGCAGGGGTGCTCACCCTGCTCCAAGCTCAAAGGCAAAAATCACCCCTTCACCCACTCTCAATGTTTGTAAACTATCTTACTCTGAAATTTTGAAATAAAGCTAAACCTAGCACTTTTAGAGTTTCAGATTCCCAGTTACTAAATTCGGCAAAATACATGAGGTATTACATACACTATATGACCAAAAGTGTTGGGACACTTTCAAAAATTCACAATTTTACGGATTTCTCGAGAAATAAAAGACCAATTGCTCTCTGCTCTGTAATTTTTTTTCTCATGAAAAGTATACTCCAGACGTCAAATCCAATAACAATTAAGTCTGCTATTCATTTAGGGGACCAGCAACAAATAATCCGTTCTTATCATGAATCACTCTGTAACGATGGCAGGAAAGTGTTGCCAGTTTGCTAACAATCCCTTACCATTCGTCACCTATCCTAGAATTATAGAAATTCGGCTCATTAGATCGCTGATAACTTTTTAAAATTTAAAGAAATTGCGGTGGAATTTTTTTCATGGATTGTAGGATGTATCTGAGCTTTGAATTATGAACGTTATAAATTGCTATCTTTCGTGCATGCGCAGTGAAAAATTAATAGCATTAATTGTTCATATTTCATCAAATTTTCAATATTTTAACTTCAAATTTTATTATTATGTTTCTCTAAAATGCTGTCAAATATTCTAAAAGTTTAGTAACGTCTGACGAAATACTCTGCGTAATATGAGGCGAAAACCGTCAAAATTTTTTTTGCATTTTCGGAAGAAATGCTTATATTTCCATGGGTATAAGAGATATATTCACAAAAATATAAAAATGAGTTTTTGATAGATTTTTAACTCATTTCTGAAAATTATAGCTTATTCCCAGCAATTTGCAATGAAAAATGATCAAAAAACTTTTTTCCTCAATTTGTTGTCGGTCCCCTAAATGAATAGCAGACTTAATTTTTATTGGAAAATGACAACTAGAGTATACATTTTATGCGAAACAAATTATAGAGCAATTGGTCTATTATTTCTCGAGAAATCCCTAAAAATGTGAATTTTTGAAAGTGTCCCAATGCTTTAGGTCATATAGTGTATATAGTGCTTCTACTTCAACACATTGAGTTTTTATTAAAATTTCCTAATAAGTCTTGTGAGTGTCTGATCCTCGTTAGTTGTCATAATAAATATTAAGGGTTGTCCTTTTTCTCAGGAGGCAGGAAAATATTACCTACATGTATATCTGCCTGAAAAAAAAAACCTCGAAATACTTAGGTGAAAAAAAATCTCCACGCCTCGCTCTGCCAGATTTTAAAGTTTTTATCGCTCTGCCCCGTTTTTATGCATCTTGCATTTAATGAATCAATAATAAAAAATAAAAAAAGGGCAAGAAACAGATTAGCAGGAAATACATAAAGTTAAAACAAAAATGAAAATGAACAGCTTACATTTAGGAAAGCAATTATAAGTGCAAGTAAGGGTTCACAATTTAAAAAGAAAAAAAAAATCAAGACAAACTTTTTCTTTTTAAGTTCTGTGTTACGCACTTCTGTGCCGAAAAATTATCGTATCGTGTCTTCAGTCACAGAATAAAATGAATGTTCTAATCAAATGATTATCAAGTAATTTTCATTCGTATAGAACAAAAATCTTTTTTGAGATCCCACATTTTCTATTCGCAACTCCAACGAACTGTAGGGGGCACTGAAGTCACTGTCTAATGGCGGAATTGAAAACTAAAACAAACGCACATAGTAACGAAGAAAATGCTAAAAGTGTTGTGATTTTTGTTCGTACGTATGATTTTTTCGCTTTATTCTTTTTAAATTAATTTTCAAAGTCTTGTGGATATTCTGCCCCACGTAGAAAGAAATGAGAATTCAAGAAGCATTTCTAAACGTCAAAGATTAATGCAAACTACGTAGTTCGTAGTTCTAAGCAGCTATTTCCATGATGTTGAATTCGATATTTATCAATTCTTGATAAAACTAAATAATAATTGTGGCCTGACAAGAACAACAATTAATGCTAGAAAATTCAATATGACATTACAAATTATTATCGAAAGAAGATGATACTTCTTTGCCTTGCTTGGCTAGCGCTTATTTTTTTTCCATTTGTAGCTGAGTTATTTCTCTCGAATTCCCGAATCGGTTCATTTAAAAATTTTCTGTTTCGATTTTTCTAATTTCTGAGTTACGATTTAATTGTGTCATGTTATGCAAATCATCAACAAAATTCTCACGGATATATGGTGGTAGTTTTCTTTTCAGTTGATTGACCATTATTTCTTTTCACTTATCGAATTCTGTAATCTTACTACCATTTTATTCCACTCATGATAAAAATTAAAAATGGTTTAACTAAAAACGGGAAATCTCGCCAAGACTACTTTGCTCGCACAATACCAAAATTATAACCCTAAACAAATTTGGCGAAACCTTTCAGCTGAGAATAAAAGGAATAAAGTAAATTCTTTCTAGGTTAAACATTTTTCATTTTGTTCTACGATAATAAATCCAAGAAAATATTTTGCATACTGTCCATTCCAACTAAATGCTGCTGTAAAATATGATTAGTTAAATTAATTTAAGATTAAAAAAAAACTCATATTCTTACAAATTCATACATTAAAAAATTTTACCTGGTATAACGTTATCCAATTTTGTTAATCCAGAGTTTTCTTGTTTACGCGTTCACCATTTAATACTTTTTTGAAAGAAATAAGGAAAACTAACATTATTTTGAGAAGCTCGAGAATACTCTTAGGGGACGAATTAATTTCTGTAGCTGAAAGCAAACTAAGACACATCGATTGCGTTAATAAATACTCAGAACAAACTGCCTGTGTTTACGTCAACAGACACACATGGAACTAAAACGTGGCAATGTTTTAGTTCCATCGGCAGTTTTGTAAATCACCGCAAGGTAGCGTATTCGAGCGCTGGAGTTCCGAATTCTATTGACTCCTAATTCCTAATAATATGTAAATACAGCGAGAGAAAGGATTTAGCTTCTTGTTTAGGAGAGGGAACCATTTCTATATTTAATTAACATGATCTTTATCGTAAGCATACTATTTACTCAGAAATACTCCCTATTTTCCCAAGCACTCTGTTTGGGGGCTATGCCATTTAATTTTCACGAAAATAAAATTTTCAAAATGCACTTTTAGACGAACTTTGGTAGTATTTGGAAGTAAGTAAGAGGTCCTGTGATCTTCCACCAGCAAATTTTTAAACTTGAAACGCCAAAAACACAATTTCAGGTTCTTCAATTATGTTAGGAAACGGGGAGTTCGGAAGCTTTCCCCGGAATTTTTCGAAATAGTCTAAAAACGCAGTCTTAGTGTGATGTTGGGGGGAGGCAAAATTTTCAAAGTGTTATAAACATGATTGTAGGCCATTTTTAGTAACGTTGGGGACATTCAGGTTTTTGAAATCAAAGTTCCAAAAATGCAATTTTAGACGACTTTTTTTTATGGTCAAAGAAGGACTTTTCAGAAACTCCCTTCCCGAAATTTTTTGAAATTAAAGCCATAAAAACGAAATTTAAGACGATCTTTAATGATGTTTTTTGAAGGGAGGGAGGGGGGGGGTGCTTATGTGACCTGAAAACCTTTATGCCTGTAATTAATTTTTTCTACATTGCATTAAAATGCTGATCTAGCTTCTGAGAATGAAAATAGAAAACAGTGAAAACTTGTAACCTTCATTGTATATTGTTCACATCTTAGTTAGCTTTGTCAGCAACATAAGGCTGAAAACATCATTAAAACTAATACATACAATGTTTAGTAATTCTACCACGGTGCGTTTTTTATATTAACCGAATCATATTAAATTGCTAATATGTTTTTCATGATTTTCTATGTATTTAATGAGTATGTTGGTGTACGGAATGTTTTCCGCAACTGAATAAATGTTTTTGAAAAGTATTTTTATTCTCCAAAAATACAGCTTCCAAATTCTTATAAAGATTAAAAAAAAAAAAAAACTATTTCTATTGTGAAAACTTTCTGAAGACATCAGAAAGCCTTCTGTATTTTTGTTTTCTTGTCAGTCTTGAATGTCGGTATTAGTAATCTGGAAATTTTGTATTTGGATGAAATTTTGCTTTTTAATTTCATCCACATTGATGTTTTTTTCCTGAAATGTAATTTTACACCCACCCCCCTTTTAAAAGTAAAATCTACTTAAGTTAAACATTGAATGAACACAAACGATTAGTAACCATGGCGACGAAAATTTGACTTCTTAGTAAATATTAAAACAACGAGCTAGAGTTATTCTTGTCATCATGACAATCTGAAAAATCAGAGCAACATCAGCTTTGTGCAAGTAAGGATAATAAGCATTCGCAATTGCTCAAAAAAAAAAAAAAAAAAAAAAAAAAAAAAAACTTATTTTTTTCTGGAAGAATAAATATTGTCCTGAATTTTAGTAGTTTTCCAAAAATGATAGCACTGTTGGAGAAATAATATTTAAGCAACGTACTTCAAAAAATATAAAACATGTTTTTAAATTGTAAATACTATTTGTGGAAGCTTGATTCGCTCTGAAAAGTATGGAATAACACAAGTACATGATTGCTTGATTAAAACATTCAAAACCTGCAGTTAATCACAATATCCATACATTTAAGCTCTTTCCAAAACAGCTAATTAAAAATAAGTGTTTTAACTTTTTTTTTCATTGTTTCTGGCAATAAATAAAAACTTGGGGTAAAACGCAGGAATTATGACACAAAATGTAAGCTAGGAAATAGTCTTTAATAAAAATAAAATTAACCACGGTTCGCATTGCTGCGCTGGAAAATAAAAATTATCCTATTTTGTTTCTCACGTAATGTTTTAAAAAGCGGTATAATATCGTACATGTCTTAAAAGAAGGAGTAATATTGCGACCCCATAAGAAACGTTTCACGATTCTATTTGGGATCAAATTATGCATCGTTTTCCTCCTTAGGAATTTTCTAATGAGAAATACAGTAAAATCCTATTACAACGCATACTAATGCAACGAAATACTTGTTTCAACCAAATAAATTTCCAATCCCGATTCCGAAATTCGATGGATTTTACTGTATATTATGAATTACATGTTCAATGTGTATCTACCTTCTAAAGAAATTTGACGAGTCTGGCTTTTAAAGACACAAATAATTTTCAAAAACGTTTGTTGAGCTGTGGAAAGCACTTTATGTGTGTACCATTTGTAGTAACATAAAACACATGTAAAAACGATGCAAAATACCTAGTATCTGGAATACGATTTAATCTATATATAAAAATATTTTTCTACTGGAAGGGAAAAATGTCAACTTTTCACATTCGACAGCATTGTAACAATATTCATTATATTGTAAATAAACAATTTGACTCAGAAATATTCCTTTCAAATCTATTTCTTTTCAAACCACAAATTTGAAAAAAAGCAAATGTGTCTAATTTAACAGCTAATAGCACGCATCTACATGGATTCACTTTCAAAAGCACTTGATTCTTCACGAAAGCCTTAGGAAAAGAGGAAAGAAGAAAGGACGTCCAGCTAAGGTCATTGAGGGGAACTAATGAGAGGGTAATAAATCTTACACCCCATTAGCGTTTACCCCTCAAAAAGGGGAGGTTACTATTCTAAGGCGGGGCAAATGCAAAAAGTGAACGTATTTTGAAATTTTTTTCAATAGTTAGAACATGATATTTGTTTAAAAAATGGTCGCATTATTTCAAACAAGATCTCAAAAAAGAGCTGGAAATATTTTGCGTGTCAGGGCGTTCTTAAAATTTCGATAGCACGAGTTGCAGATGTTTTACAGAGCGAAATGTCCAACTGTACCTCGTTTTCGAAAAAATTCATTTTTTCTCGAATTTTAAAAAATCGGAGAATGGACACATCAAAAAAGTAAAAACTAAAAGAAACAGACATGGTCTTGAAAAATACTCAGAAAAAAAAAGGGATCCGAAAACTTTACAGGAATTTGTAAAACAAGCTCCAACTCCCCCCCCCCCCCCGTAGGTTAACATTAGATCCGAATCTTTTAGACTCTCAGTGAAGAGCACCCTTAAGCCTAATATTATGACCACTTTACCCCATCTTACTGAAATTGTTCTAAAAAATGATCTAAAATATATTCAGCTAACTGCTAATGAGTAAGCGATCTTAAGACATGTAGGAAGCTTCCTGTGCCGTCAATCTGTTCATAATTCTAACAGACAAAATTTCCCAAAGAAGTTAAAAGAGGTGTTTAGATTTTTAAAATTTTCATATTTACACAAAATATTTTGTTTACCAAATAAAATTTTGCCAGGTTTGGAAATTTTGTATTAAAAATGTAGTTTCTAACTCCCCGAATCTAAAATAAAATTTTCACATTCATTCGAACATTTATTTCCAAGCTATAGTCATTTATTTGACGTATGACCACTTTACCCCATTGACCACTTTCCCCCACCAGACCCTACTCTTCTTTTGAACAACCAGCAATAGCACAACGAAGTAGTAATGCTCATAATATGCTAAGGTTACTGATAAGGAAACACCAAGAGCGAAAATTTAGTTAAAATAATAAAAGGTGGAAAATTGTGGAAAAGTTTTTCTGGGACGCGGCATCGGTTGTCGCAGTATTGAACTGTTGTTTTAACGAATTGCTTGTATTAAAATTCATACTTGGATTCTTGGTTTTTTCACACTTGGAAGTTTTGTTAAGAAACAAATGTGGCGATTTTGTTGGACTGGCGCTTTAAAGCGCGGGCGCTAAATTGGAGTTTGACTTGATTTATTTCGCAATTGTTTTGATATTTTAAATATAAGTATTGTCGAGTGAATATGAAGCGTCGACTTACAGATTATTTTAGTAAAAGCAATACGCATATAACTGATGATTTCCAAGGACACGATGGAGTTAGTATCGATAAAATACCATCAGATTCCAAACAGCCGTATTCTAATAATGGACTACTACAACGCATGCCGACTACATCTAACGTTGAGAATGTGAACAACTGTACAGCTGGATGTGAGACTTCTAAAGAACAAGTAAATATATTTTCTTTAAAATTCAGCTATATTTTAAATATGTTATAACATACCAACTGTATATTGATATACAAAAATAAAATTAAAATTATCGTTTAAAGCATAAATAAGTAAAATAGTAATCATGATTGCTGGTACATGGGGGGGGGGTCATGTTAGCAGGAACCCCCTTTTTCAATGTAAAAAAAGGTGTGAGATTATGGAGTCTAAGACCTTTAACAAATTTTTGCATCCATAAGCTTGCACTTTTTTTTTTGCATTGAAAAATCTTTTTTTTTTTACCCCAAAACATGGGCAAAAGATGAGGTGATTTCAAAGCAATCTGATAAAAATCAGGTGCCTTTGTTCAATTTTTAATTCATTTATTTATTTTTCACATGTTAAGTTTCAACATTTTATACTGAGGGCTTTTTTTTTTTTTTTTTTGCAATACTACTATAGTTTTTTCTCTCTTCTACATTGGTACTCTCATAAGTTGAAAAAATAAAGGTGTGAATTTAGAATGTTTGCTAATGAATTAGACAATTTTTTTGAAATTTACTAAAACTTTGAAAAGGAATCTTATTTGTTCATATATTATTAAATAACTATCTTTTTGCATGAGAAAGATAGTTTCGTTTTCAGAAAATTGGTTTAACCATAAAAAATAATGAAAAATTATAGTGCTTAAATTTAAGATTTTTTTTCTAGAGAATAATTCTTAAAATCGTGAGTGTTCGTAAATAGAGTTTCGTAAAATTGAGTGTCAACTGCATTTTAAATGCATTTAAACCGTTTTGCACTTTCAAGATTTTTTGTATCAGGTAAATTATTTTTATTTGAATGTATTTTTAAGATAGGAATATGTATTATAATTTGTAGGGAATATATTAAATTACTTAACTTATAAATGTATTTTTTTTTAGAATCCTACTGATATAACATCTTTAACAAATTATCAATTATATGATATTGGATTAGCTGTTGGAAAGATTTTAGATGACGATAAAAAGCTGAAATATTTAAATGAAACATGGAAGCCTCCGGTGAGTTATAGCTTTCCAACAAGAGCTGAAGGAAAGCAGAACCGTAAATTTAGACGAGAATGGTTGGAGCAGTACAATTGGCTTGCTTACAGTGAGCTTTCGTCTGGTGGATTTTGTAAAATGTGCGTTCTGTTTGCACCAACTGGAGCTGGAATTGGAAATCAGGTGAGAAATTCCATTAGTTCATAAGTGGCATTTTTCAGAATTGAATTGAATTTTTTTTTTTTAATAGTGTCAATATTCTTTATAGGCAAAATAATAGTTTAAGCGCTCTTCTCGATATTTTTTTTCTGTTTTTTTTTTTTTTTTTGGTTTATTTCTTAGATTCTTCCATAAAGTGGTGGTCAAAAGTTCTTTTCGGCTATTTCATTTATACTGACTGTCGTTATTAAATACATTTGAAAAATAGAAAAATTCAAGATAAGAAAGACCGCGATCTTTTAAAAAACGGGAATCGCGCAACCCCGCGCCTTAGTGCGAACTCAGCTTTAGGTTTTACGCAAATCTCATGACCCACTGAATACATTTCACGATGTCAATATCGATCAAGCTTCCATCATTCACAAGCCAAAGGAAGAAATAGACCAAAACAACCGCGTAGATAGAAAAATTATTATTAAAACAGTTCATTTAAATTAATTTTTAATTATTTTTGAAACATCAATGACAAAATATCTATGTTAACAGTTTTAACGTCGATGGCATCGATACATCATATTTTTTACATATGTTTAAGGCTTGTAAACTAAAAGTTATCATATTAGACAAGTAAATTCATAAGCTGTATTTATTTATAACAAATTTTTTTAATTGTCTAAGCAAAGTCCATAAAAATAGGAAGAATGGTAATTTTAATGAATTATTGAAATTACCTCAATTCGAAATCAAGTAATACAAAGGAATAAGCAACTCATGCATACTGTTAAAAGATAAAACCTCGAATATCAACATAAATTAGTTTGAATAATTTCGAAAGACTTTTGCTTCTAATGTTCCACCCGGTTCTTAACACCTAAATTGGGATATTAATCGAGCGTCAAATTTTTTTTTATATTGCAGTTTAATAAGATGTTTATTTATTTTCAGGTGCTTAAAACATTCGTTTAGGAGCCGTTGATTAAGTTTAAGAAAGCTACAGAAGAACTAAAATATCACCAAACTACCCAATACCATCAATTTTCTGTGGAAAAAGCCCTGCATTTTAAACAATCCATGGAGCCTATTCCTGGAAGTTCAGTAAGTCATGTTGGCCTCCTGATAGACGCTAGAAAAGCCTCTATAATAGAGCAAAATTTAAAACGCTTGAAGCCTATAGTAAAAACCGTACTGTTTTGTGCCCATAACAATCTGCCTTTGAGAGGTCATAGGGATGATGGCAATTTGAACAGCAGGGAAGAGCAAGAAAATGCATTAAGAGGAAACCGGGGTGTTTTCAAAAGTCTATTGGCTTTTAGAATTGATGCTGGTGATGAAGATTTGAAAACGCACCTTACCACTTGCAGAAAAAACAGTACACATATCAGCAAAACAATCCAAAACGACATAATCGAATGCATTGGCGATTATATCCGTTCGGAGATTACGAGTAGTATACAAAAAGCCAAATACTTCTCAATAATATGTGATGAAACCACAGATGAAAGTAAGAAGGAGCAGCTTACGTTTTGTGTGCGATATGTCGACATAGACAGTTTCACAACCAGGGAAGATTTCCTTGGATTCGTGGAACTCAAAGCGACAACTGGTTTATCGATTAAATCCGCAATAGACGAAGAACTGACAAAACTGAATTTGTCTTACAAATACCTCTGTGGACAAGGCTACGATGGAGCAAGCAACATGTCTGGGCCATTTAAGGGCGTTCAAGCTCTAATTTCCGAGCAGCAACCCCTCGCCATTTATACTCATTGTTTCAGCCATTCCCTGAATTTGTGCATCACAAAAAGCTGCCAAATTCCTGTTATAAGAAACGTAATGGGAACAGTTGAGACTGTCTCTGTGTTTCTCTCGGCTTCTGCGCACAGAACAAATGCATTAATCGATGTTGTAGAAAAGCAAGACTTTTCGGAAACTAAAAAAAAGAGATTGAAAGCACTTTGCTCTACACGGTGGGTAGAAAGGCATGACAGCCTAATAACATTTAAGGAACTACTTGTTCCTGTTGTGACTGTGCTGGAAAGTTTACATACAACTGCCTCTTCCGAAGCGTCAACAAAAGCATATATGTTAAATGCTTCAATAAAAAGGAGTGAATTTATTGTTGGCGTCGAAATATCAGTGTACTGTCTCAGTTTGACACTGAGGCTAAGTCAGCAGTTGCAAAGCCCGAAGCAGGATTTGTCTTCTGCATTAGCTAATGTGTCTCAAGTTTTGGACACTTTTCGGAGTGTAAGACAAAACGCAGAACTCGAATTTCAAACTATTTACAAAAACTGCCTTGAAATTGCTGAAGAATTGGATCTGGAGTTAGAAATACCCAGATCAGGAAAGCGTAAAAGTGCTCGAGACTGTACACCTCCAGAAAATCCAGAAGTTTATTTCAGACGAACAGTCTTTCTTCCTCTGATAGATCACTTCATTTCCGAGATTGATTGCAGATTTAGCAGAGATTTTCTTGGACTGCTTCCCCTCGAAGGTCTAATTCCATCGAACTTGTCGAGGTATACAGACAAAAATATTATAACTGCTGCAGACAAATACAGGAATTTTACAGATGAACTAGGAAGTTTGAGCTTGCTATTAGCAGAAATCAAGATGTGGAGGAATAAATGGCTGCCGATATGCGGTCCTCCTACAACAGCTATCGGGGCACTGAAAGAGCTAGACCCTTCGTTTTTCCCATCTATTGCTGTTCTTCTCCAAATTTTCGCAACAATCCCAGTAACGACTTCAACAGCTGAACGTAGTTTTTCTACCTTAAAAAGGATAAAAACCTATTTAAGAAGCACAATGGGAGAAGTGCGGTTAAATGGACTTGCTCTAGCAAATGTGGCAAGAGATAGAGATGTATCAGTCGACAAAATAATTGAACTCTTCTGCAAAAGTAAGAAGAGGAGAATGTGCTTGGAAAACTGGGAACATGTCAAATAATGTTTAAAGTATTTTTTTTTTTTTTGTTTTAAACTAGAGTAACAAATTAAATCATTTTATTTTCTTACAACTAATGTGCCGACTGTGTTTTTGAAAAATTGTTTCATAATCATTTTAAAAAATAGACTCTTTTGACAATTTTTTAATGTATTTCATGTTTTACAAGTTAAAAATAAACATATGCTTTTTTTAAATAACAAATGTCGTAACATTCTCGTGAAAAGGATGCTGAACGATATTATACTGGATTTTTTTTTTTTTTTTTTTTTTTTAACAGACCTAAGTTAGCCCCTTGTCCAAGTTCTAGATCCGCCACTGAGTGATCGTCCATGATATGCTATGGCACTCCAAACCGTAACTCCGTGTGTTCGTCCACTGTGGCGTTCGATAATGCACTCCGGAATGCGTCGTTCACCGGCATAGCGCCTGACATGAATTCGGCCATCATGGTGCCATAGATTGAAGCGGTATTCGTCAGAAAAGACGACCTGCTGCCAATCAGCACGCCAACTCCTATGCACATCGGCCAATTGTAGCCGTAGGCGGCGATGGTTTTGCGTGAAAGGAATCCTGTATAAAGGAATCCTTGAACGCAGCCCACGCTGCAGCAGACGTCTCCAAATTGATGAAACACACAATGAAACACCTGTAGCTGTTGACCACTGTGCTGCCAATTGTCTAGACGAAGCTGTGCGGTCCGTCAGCGCCATACGAACCAGGTGTATGTCACAGCGAGCTGACGTCATATTTCGGGGTCCACTCCCGGATTTCGAGCTGTTCGACCTTCGTCCGTCCACTGCTTCCAAACACGCATAATTGTGCTGCTATTACGCTTCACACGAGCGGCTACTGCACGATAAGACAATCCAGCTTCATGAAGGCCGACGATTCTGCCCCGTTCAAACTCCGAAATTCGCTCAAATTTCGCTTTCTTTCGCCGAAGAGGCATTGTAAAGATTTAGTTAACGTTTACTCTAACGTATAACCACCGATAATCCTACACGCCTCGCTACAGCAGTCTATTTATATTCGATTCGATCTGCCGTTCAGAGGGCGCTGCTCAGCATGCGCATGCGCTACCGGTCTGCAATTCTAATAATTTGCATATCATGCCCTACTTTACATTTCCTGCAATTTTCAGCTCACTCGCGTATGTCCTTTGTGGTGTTTCAATTTTCACAAACAGGAGTGTAAAGTCGAAACAAAATTATTATTTTTTTGTTTGTACCATAGTAAATCCTTATATGACAATTTTAAGTTACAAAAGATATGATAATAATTGGTTATTTAAGTAAAAAATTACCCTTTGCTGTGTGTGTGAATTACAATTTTGACGTTGACGTCCAAAGTCTACGAAGCGAGGGCTCGCACTAACAGAATAAAGACTCGCTGCCGCGTCTGTCCTTGAGTTTGATAGAGCTTTCTGTGAGTGGAAGGAATTATGTAATCACATAACAATAACTATGACATTTTTATAGTTGGCCTTCAAATAGGCATTGCCTTCCATGGTCCCCCCCCCCCACCCACCTTACATAAAATCGTTATTTATTTTCCAAAAATCACACTCACAAGAAGCTTGTAACTTGAAATTTTAACGGACGCTGATACTAACGTCTATCACATTTCAAATATTTTTAAAAATCAAAAAGTAAAAAGTTGCCGGAATAAACTTAAAAATAAGCTGTAAAATCCGTTCAAACAATAAACTGTGTGCACCAATAAAACAACAGAAAAGTTTGTTTGGGTATAATAAGTTATCGATCCTTTGTTAGAGCATCAAATTCTTAGCTTTGAGAGGGCTAAGGAAGCATTATAAGAAGTATTTTATGCATACTTTAGGGGTTCAATATACAAATATCTTCATTCCTTGTCATTCTTTCCGCATAAATTGAAGTTAGTTTTTAAAAAATAAATGTTTTCCATCACACCTTTTCCCATCCACCTGGGAAAGGGAAAAACCACTAGCTAAAATAAATATGTCTGCACAAAAATATAACTAACTGGAGTAGCTCCTTGTAGTGATTTCTCATCTGTAGAACTAAAATGTGTTCTTTAGCAAAATGTATCTCAATTTCCATGTCTTTGCAGGTTGTTCACAGAAAACCACCAATTGTCGGTTCAAACAGCTTGTTTTCAAGCTACTAATTGGTCCAAGCTTGCTAAAAACTTTTTTACTTATCCTGGTCAGGTTCCTGACGAAGTAATCATGCGAGTTCATAAGATACCATCAAAATCAAATCTTATAGCTGTTGTCTATGTGGTAGAGGAGAATATATAAAATAAGAAAATTTCCCCCGGTGTTTTGTCTAACAAATCACAAGCATATTTTATTATTTTGATATTTGAGAGATATTTTGAGAAATATATCTATAATTTTAATTACAAAACAGCTTAAATATCGGCCGCCAATTACTATTTTAACAAAAACCTCGTATGCGTTTATGACATAAAAAATAGGAGAAAAATAGCAGACAGCATTTAATTTTCATTGATACATTGTTATATGATTATTCAAATAGAAAATAATCTTCCTCACAAGAACTCTTCCGATAATTTCTCAGTTGTCTAATTTTACTACGTATCCAGTTCCACGTATTGACGTTCTCTTCGAAAATAATTATTCGCTCGCCGAAAATTGTTCTTTGCATGACTACAACTAATCAGTTTTAGCAAAGGCGCCGTTCTTTGAACGCTTGCACTTGGAAGCCTTCCCAGTCACTATACGAATTAATATTTTAGATACAAATAGCCTATTTTCCGGCAGGTTCTGAGGCATGGAAATACCCAATTGAGATAAAGTACCCACTCCTGAATGGCCAGCGGTCATTTCGTCGTTAGACGGCGGCGGGTGATGGGCTATTAACTGAGCCCCCATGGGATCTTTATGGATCTCCGCAAAATGATAGGGCGCATAAAGGTTCCAGGAATCATGCTTTTATCGATAACATAAAGAGAGATTTCTTGGTAATGCTTGCCGTAGATTGCTGAGTTAGATCTTAATTATAATTCTGTTTGTTATGACACATTGGAGAGGCCGGATTTATTTAGAGGACAGAATTGAAGTTTACGATTATGATGTATGGTTATGATGCATTGCGGCTGATATTCATTGGACATAATTTCAAATTGTGATACCACTTATTTATGATATCAGTCAATAGTTTTGATTGTTTGAAACGAAGCGCATGGAATGTTCATACATTCACGTTCCTTACGTTTTAGAAGTATTTAATTCTGAAAAACGTTTTAACCTAAACCATAAATGAATAAATAAAATAGTGAGATCATATTCGTACTTAGGCATTAACCATTTTAAACTTTTATCATTTGTTCAACTCTAAATCTTAAAGGACCAGAGGGAATAAATTTACATTTCCTTCCTTATTTTTATTATTTTTTATTAATTAATGAATGAATTAATTAATGTTTTGCATATTTAATAGCGAAATGCAACTATACACAAGTATATTTAGCCAAAAGAGCCAGGAGTAAAGGTTTGATTGTTAATTGGAATTTTAAATAGTTTCTGGGGATTATGAAGTTGAATCTGGCGAAAATCATTTTGTTTGTTTTTACTTATTCTATGGGAGAGGAAATAGTATTTTCTAATTTCATGCCACTTATTGATCAATATTTTTCATTCCTTGAAATGAAACGTACAAAGCCTGTCACGTTTAAGATTTATAACTTTTGAAACCATAGAATGTCCTTAGTTCTTTAAAACCTAAAAGTACATAATCTTTATAGGAAAGAAACGCTTATCCTTTTTTTCAAGCATCTCTTTATGAAAGGGGGATATGCTCCATCTCAACTTCTACCTGTTTTCTTTAAAAAAAATAACCTCGAGTATCTCTTTGAGTTTTAGTCGCAATTATTTCAAATGTTTTGTGTTGGTTTTATCTTTCAAATTATATTACTTCCCTAAATATAAGTTAGAGACCTAGGGTCCGTATAAAAAAGTTAGATTTTGTTTTTTCACTAATTTTCTTTTTATAATAATTTGCTCAAACAAATTCTTAACCTTTCATTGGGTTGTACACAAAATTTTGTTAATTTTTTATCTGTAGTTTCGGTGTTAGACAACTTTAAAGTAGGGTCGTTTAATCATAGACTCCCTCTAAAGATATTGGATATTATTTTTAACTAAGAGTTTTGAAAACACTTTGGATTATATCAAATGTCTTAACATTAACCGCACTATAAATTTTGAAACTTATTTCTAATTTCATGATCAATTATTTACTCATTTCTATAATCATTTCCTCTAATTTAGCTTTCTACAAAAACATAAAATCTTTACTTTTACTTTAAACAATGCATCCCAAAATTATTTTGTAATTATTTTTACACATGAAAATGTGGCATCAAACTTTGTCTTTAAATTAAAAAGCGCAACTGCAACTTTTACGCTTACATTTAACCCCAAAATGCCACTGAATTTCGTTAAAGATTTTTTTTTTTTTTAAATAAACCTGAAAGAATTTTCAGAAACATAAAGATTTCTGTTTAACATGTCAAGTCTAGGAACAAAATCATTAGCGTAAAACATGTTTAAATTTAATCATTTTCTAAATCTTTTAAGACACTTAATCAAAAGTATTTCCCGTACAGTCAAAAAAAAAAAAAAAAAATCAAAATAATTAGAGCTTAACTTAAAATTAACCAGATAATTTCTACCCATTTAACCTGCGTTTTTGTAACTATGAATAAACATATAACTTGATTTTTTAAATACTTTACGATGGCATTACCATGTGTCAGAAAATATTTAAAACCTAAATACGAGAACCAAAAATACTTCTAATAAGAGAATGAATAATGAAATAATTTTGACATTGCTTTAACAGGGAAAGAATATTTCATAAATAAGGCTTATTTTCTTTTTTTGCTTTAAGTCTTTGGAGCTTTAAAATACCAGCTTATCATGAAATGGCCTGTCATGAAACTTTCAGTTCTTAAAATCCCACTTAAGTACGTATGATTTATTAAGTTTTCTATTAGGCACTGTGACTCAACAATAAACCTTAAATTTCTCTGCACCGTAAATGCGGTACAGTAATTTAGAAGGCTCGATACAGATAAAAATTACACTTAATGAGAAGGTAAAATGTTAGGTTACACTGATTGATGTGAAAAATGGTTGGATGAATTTTCTTGCCTTAAACACCATTATTAGACATATTTTAAGGTAAACAGGAAGTAGGTTATTTTTTATGCAACAACATCGACGCGTTTTTCCTCAACAGTACATTCATTATATCAGGTGAGTTTATCTTTTGAAAATGTGATTCTCTTCAGGTTTTATATTAATCTACTTCTATAATAATTGATTTCGATTAACAGATACTCAAAAGTGTATAAATTGAAGCAGTGAGAAGCAAAGAGATGTAAGTGAAGTTTTGACTAAAACTCGATTAAAGTTTTGGTCCTGGGTAGAATTTAATTGAAACGTTTTTCTAAATCATGCTGTATAGCAGCATCTACCAGGACTACAAGTACTATCTCTTGCACCAAAACGGGGGGGGGGGAGATTCTCCAACCATTTGCACTAGTTTTCTTCAAAATTTAAATTCAGCACTTACAATCCTCTTTCTCACTGCCTCAATTGTTTTCGAAAAAGGTCGAAATAGAAAACGTGTCTCAAATTTGCGGTGAAGTTGCGCTGTTTCATGTCTAATCGGCCTTCCCGAATAGGTTAAGATTCATGTTCACACGTATAGCTTCATTTCTCAATTTCTGAATTATGAGGCTCTGATTTACAAATTTTTGAAATGATATTTTTTCTTCGGCTTCTTAAGAGTCGATTGGTAATTGCAATGTTTATTAATTCCTTCAAGCTTTTGCTTTTCCTTTAGATATATGATTTCGTCGAGAATATTTTTTAATTAATTGTCTACCCTCAACTTCGAACCGCTACAAATGTTTGACTAGGTCTGTATCTAGTCAACGGCGTGTAAGCGACAAACTGAGCAGAAAACAAGTCAACGGATCAGGTCCTATACCCGTATCGACGGGACTAGAGTCGTAAAGGAATTGAAATGTTTCTCATGGACATCGGGGAGTTTTTTCGCTCCCATGTCTTTAATGGGAGCAAATCCGTAAATCGAGGGAGTTTTACATACGGTGAGTTCACGCAGCAGAGTAGTTTGATAAATCGATTTTAATAAAACAAATATATATATATATATATATATATATATATATATATATATATATATATATACATTCGTGTTTGTGAAAATTGCAACACTAAAAAGGAATTATGCAAATGAACTAAAATTCACAGGAAATGTATAGTGAGACAAGATATGAAAATGATTAGAATTACAGAGACATCACGTATGCGTGGACCGAGTTACGCCCTCTGAACTGCGGCGTAGACTTTGTATATAAAGGGCTCTAAAGGCTTTTTGGAATCATTGTATTCTTATCAGACGATGGTAGATGTTTCTCTAGTACTCAATATGCCTCGCTAAAAATGCAGAGGGTCATACGAATGAGTAACGGAGTTCGAATGGGGCCGCATTATCTGCATGCGTGGGGGTGAACTTACGTATAGAGATATTAATGCCTGCACGTGGCATAATGCCTCAACTGTGATGTGTATTTGTAAAATATGGACAGAGCGCGATGATATAAGTCAAAAAACTCGCCCCAGCCCACGTAACCGAACGAAGCCACGAGATTATCGATACCTCACGCGCGTAGCTATAATGGATCGTATAGCGTCCTCTCGTACGCTAGCCCAACGTTGAAGTAAGGGTACAGGTGTCACACTTGCTGCATCCACGGTTCGTCGACGTATGCTGCGCCAGGGCCCTGCATGCAAGGATGCCCCTGTTCAGTATTCCCTTTACCTTCAAACATTGTCACTTTCGGCTTCAATAGGCCCACCAACACACCCAATGGCGTGCGAAATAGGAACAGGTCGTCTTCTCGGATGAGTCCACTATAACGATGGACGTTACACATGGACGCATCAGACGTTACACATGGAAATATCACCTCCTAAAGTGTGTAATTCGATGTAATACCGGCATGACGCCAGGCGCCATAGTATGGGGCGTTATTAAATATTAAGAGGCAGTCCCATCCAGGCCGAATTACGCGTAACCTCAATAGCGAGCACTAGTTCAGGGACGCTGTGACACCAAAGGTAATAAATACCCTTTCTTCAGAGCATTCCTAAGTAGTGTTTCAGCAGGACAATGCACGTCCACATATCGCACGTAACGTACTAGTGTTCTTCGGTGTACGACAGGTTACGCTACTTCGTTGATCTGCCCGTTCTCCGGATATGAAGCCCATCAAGCATGTCTCGGATTGCGTTGGTCGGAGACTCGCCCATGTGTCTCGTCCAGCAGTTGGTATGGATGAACTTTGGCTTCAGATCGAAGCCATATGGGATGCTATTCCCAATCGTGACATACATAACCTCTATGATTCGATGCCAAAACCTGTACAGGCTCGCATAGCTGCGCGGGGTAGCTACATTCGATATTAATTAATGTCAGTTATTTTCATTTCAGTGATCTGTAATTTTGATCGTTTATTTGTAGCACTATGAGTAGTATGTGCAATAAATTTTATCCTTTTCCAATGAGCTCTTCATGTTGTTGCAATTTTCACAAACACGAGTGTGTATATAAATTATATATATATATATATAAATTCAAATCCGCAGTTTTCGTCGGATCTCGACCGATTTTTGCAGGGAGGTACTTCGGCACCCGAGAAAGAACGTAGGGGGATTTTCGAAAGCCAAAAAATAACCGAACTGTTCGAATTTTAATTTTAGAACCCGAAAACGGCGTTTCTCTATAATATGAGGGCGAAAAAATGTTCACAAAAATTAGAATAAAATATCCATGGAAATCTCTGATTTTTCTGCATCAGATAAAACTTGTTTCAATAGTCCAAGGTAATTAGAACGTGAATTATACCTGTTTTTAACTAATTTCATGCTAAAATATAGGTAAGCCTTCAATTAGAAATTCATTGTTGATCACGGTCATGGTTGAAAAATGCGTTTATTAAAATTTGTAGCAAGAAGAAAATTATTGAGAAGAAAGATCTGTTGCGATTTTTTTTCCAGAATATGAAAAAAAGATCCTTCTGGCTCTTGTTTTGAGGCTTTTCCTGTAATTAGGTGCTTGAAAAATGTTCTTCTTTTTTTTCCAAAATCTGTCGGTAAATTTTACAGATTTTTTTTGTTCAAGCCTGATTATTGAACACTTGTCACTTGAAATAACTAATAATTTCGGAAAAGACTGTGCAAAGCTGGGAGACTTGTGTAAAATAAAATACTCGTCGTTAGACAGTTGTGACTATATCCTTAATTTTCCTACACATGTATTTATTTCGTAAAAAAATAAAGCACAAAATTTATCAAAACTTTCCGAAAACAACATAAAAACAATTATTGTCTACTGGAATTTAAAAATAATATTGATAACGAAAACAAAGTAGAAGTTTTTTTGCTACTACTTTCGGCACAATACAAATCACAAATAAATACGAATCTATAAAAGATTATTTTTTTCAGAAAAAGGAAATCATGTTGATTAAAGTAAGGAAAAATGTTCTTTAGGCATGAATAAATACCGCTAATTTAGTACATTTGTTTCCTTTAAATAAAGAAACCTTTGCAAAATGGGAACAATTTTTTTACAGAGAAAGGTCATATTAGCCAAATTGCTTAAGAACATATTTAACGGCAGTTAAAAAACAATTATTTATCATTCAATCGTTGATTGTTTTGAACTTAAATTATTTGTTTTATGTTTTTCACACAACTAATTTTTCAAAGTGATTCATGTGTTTCAATTTATCATTCTTAAGTCATTTTTCATATTTTAATTTAATTTAAGTAGTTGCTTAAATTATGTTAGCCTTTCGGTAGTCTGGATTAGTTTTAAAAATCTGCATACGCAGCAATCTTAACTCTATTTACTTTATGCTGCATTTGCACAATATGAGCATCCAACCAGTTTTATTCCTATGTTGTTAATTGTTATGTCGAAGCTAATAAAACCCTTAGAAACATTGCTTAGCATTATTATGACTTAAAAAAATATCTTATTAAACATATTTAGAGGTTTTAAAAGAGACTTAAATTTTTGCTTTTGAAAAAGTAATTTTATATTTTTACTCTTGATGATCAATCTGATGTGGGAAATGATTAAGTCTCGAATGTAATTCTCTGATGGATAATGTTTGAAAATTTTAACGAATGTTTCGGAATACAACTGACTAATTATTACATTTAAACTACTGTATTCGTTGTCATTTTTTTCTTTTCTATTTTTCTTCGACACAAAGCGAGATACATGTTGTTAAAATAATCATTTAGTTTTCACGTTTTCTTATCATTACGTGTAAGGACCTCCTGAATTTGATACCGAGATTTTTGACATTACTGTGAATAATATTAAAACATTTTCGAAATGAATCAGTCAGAAACTAATCAAGAGCGTGTATAGGAATTATATTTCACTATTGACGCAACCCAAATAATGAAAACACTTTCCAAGTTTAAATTTTAAAACATTTAAAAAAATTGTTCAAAATGAGTAGCTTTCAATTTATTTCGGGAGGGGCATGGGCCCCTTCGACTCTCCCTTAAATACACCCTTGCAACTAATTTTTGATAGTAGCATATAATTTTAGGGGGGGGGGTGATGTTATATTTCTTTTTTAAATAGTTTTGCGGAATATCGTTTTTTAAAAATTACCCCTTCTTTACTTTCCGGGAGTATCCATCTTAAATAAATTTAACTTTTATTGCTAAATTATTGAACAAATTGCACGAGTGACTTTTTTTAAAGCAACGTTTTAAATGCGAAGCGATTACATTGAGCCTAATTATCCCATTTTTGGAAAAGGATTAGGTTTCTAATTAAGTTAAAAATGGAAATTACTAATCATTTCAAGCAACTCTAAAAAAAGGCTTCTTATTCATAATTATTCATGAGACATAGAGTGTCGCATTGCATCGGAAAAGAAATTAGGATTTTAAAATAAATTTATTAGGAACGATTTATGTACAAAGGGTTACTTCTGAAATATGAAGATATGATTTCATTAAAGTTGGCAATTTTATTCGTTTTCAGTTTTTTTTTTTTTTTTTTCAAGAAATAATAATTTTAAAGTAAAAACATATTATCCTATCGCAAGTGATGTCAAAATAATGATTGCATTGAGATTATGTCCTATACTTGCATAAGTGAAAATATATTTTATAAGTTGAATCGATGCCTATGAGCTTTCATATATATATATATATATATATATATATATATATATATATATATATATTCATGAAACGCCGTTTGCTTGGTACGTAAACACTTAAGAGGAGTTATACATGAGATTTACATCTTATGTCTTATATTATGTGAATATGTGCTATCTCTTGTACTGCCCTAAGGGCAAAATAATTATTTTTTAATAACACAGGAAAATTCTTCTAAAGGATTAGCCGTGACAGCATGTTAACTTCAAAACTTTAATTTCAATTGAAGATGAAAAAAATATTCCTATAGTTTCTTTACTTGGTCTTTTGTGCTTCTGTTTGTGTCATTTTCGAACCATAGAATTTAACCCTTGCTACTAAAACTAGATAAATTTAAGTAAGAAACATCCATAACGTTATTTATTTATATACAATTATTTTTCCATGATTTGACTTCACAGATTTGCAATTCGTTCTATAGAGTATTTTGCCGTGATATAATATTTTTCAAGCATCATAAAAATTAGAGAAACAAAATAAGCGAAAGAAATGTTATATCTGTAGTCAAGAAAAAATAAGTAAATGAAGAAAATTGTATGCTTTTCATGTATCATTTATACAATCTACTAGCTTCCTTATGAAAACTTGAAAGAATAAAGCTTGTCACCTTAAGTGCCATAGCCCCTCCCCCAACCCCACATTGAAGATATCAAGAGAATTCTCAATTCTTATCCTGTTCTCCTACAAAAATCATTCACATAATGACACTGCATTTTTTTAGAAATAAAATCTAGGATTTTCCTTGTTATGAGCAAAAGAAAGCATATATTGCATTCCTTATATGATCATCAAGCATTGTATAGGCATAGTTACGTGATAAAAGAGCAGTGTGATTTAGGAGCCCTCCCAATTATCATTTCGAAAGTTAGGCATTTCACGGGACATGAATTTTATGTTCTTCAACTACCTACCTGCGAGTCAGACTTTACAGCTTTGATGTTTCAGCGCTTGTTATGAAAGTAGAGTTGGCTTTTAACAACAATTCGTATATGTAGTATCGACACACAAAAGGACTATGTGATGTGAAATAATTATTTTCGGATATCTCTGTTTTAATTTCAGATTATTTCGTTTGCTGTCAGTTATTTTAGTGTTCAAATACTGCAATCGGTTATTATAAGTTATGCTAAGTAATGGCTAAAAGACGGGTTTTATTCTGATTTAGCATACTAAATGGATGAAGGTATCTAATTATGCTACAATTTGCCATTAATTTGGATATATATATATATATATATATATATATATGATCAAATCCATCTCAATTTAACAAGGGGCGTAACATGATGGCCTCCGATTTTTTTGAATTCAGCATATTTTTAAATTTATAAAAAGTTAAAAAATTCGTTTTTTTTTTTGTTTTGCCTAAAAAAAAATTTCTGGTCTGAGATACAGGCCGCCAAAGATGGCGGTCCTGTCATAATTTCTCACTTGGGATTTTCGTCAAAATCTTCACACTACATTATCTCAGGAACGATAGAACATATTTTGTTGCGGTTTGTTTTATTTAAAATGGTATTTTTCCTTGTTTAAAATCATACGCAATATTTTGAAATATGTGCTTTAGTTTTTTTTCCACAATCTTTTGAAGAAAAAAAAGTTTAAAATATTTTTTTCTCAAAACTGTCAATTTAAAAAAAAAATCCTTTTTGTTTACAGTTTATTAGTAACACTGATTGCTAAGTTCCCTGAAAAGGAGAGCTTCCACTTTTTTGTTTAACAGTCTTTAGTGGCATTTGAAAAAATGAGGGGTTTTAATGAACTTTTACGTAGAGGCAGACATGAAAATTCAAATTTTGTTTTCGTAGCAAGTAGCCAGAAAACACTTTTAATTCAGTCATATAGCGAAACTTTCATTTTGAGTCGCCATTTTATTCAGGATATTGAATTTAGTGAGAACAAGATGGCATTGCGCTTAACGATTCTTTCGGCGCTAGGCTGAAAGGCTGCGTGGGGAAATGCAGCAAATCGGCTGGAGACCGTGTTCTTGTTTTCATAAAAAATATAACTCCTGGATAAAGTGGACACTTAAAATAAAAATTTCTCTATATAACTTAATTAAAAGTGTTTTCTGGCCACTTGTTGCCAAAAACTTTCTAAATTTTCAGGTCTGCCATTTCGTAAAGAGTCTGCCATTTCGTAAACCCTCCTTTTTTTCAAATGTCTCTAAAATCTGTTAAACGAAAAGCTCTCCTTTTCAGGGAACGTAGTGCTTAGGGGTACTAATAAACTGTAAGAAAATGAAAAATTTTGACATTGACATTTTTTAGAAAATTCAAAAACATTATTTTAAACTTTTTTTTTTCAACAGACTATGAAAAAAAAACTAAAGAACATACTTAAAAATGTTGCATATGTTTTAAAACAGAAAAAAAATATCCTTTTAAATAAAACAAACAGCAGCAAAATATGTTCTACAGTTCGTGAGATATTGTACTTTAAAGCATTTGACGAATATTCCAAGACAGAAATCATAACAGGACCGTCATATTTTTCGGCCTGCACCTCGGCTCAGGATTTTTTTTTTTTTTTTGGGTAAAAAAAAAATCGTATTTCTTAATTTTTTATGAATTTTAACATATGTTAAATTCAAAAAAAAATCGGAAACCATCATGTTACACCCGTTGTTGAATTGAGATGGATTATATATATATATATATATATGTATATATAGGGTTAGTTGGGAGAAGTGGGTCACTGGGCTAAGTGGATCACCCCCCCCCCCCTTAAAACTGAAATATGGATAAAGTTTTCAAATTTTTTGCCCTGACCATGTTAAACTTCATCAAAGTGATTGGTTTTGCACATATTTGGCTTTCGTGGAATTTTTTTCTAGGTCATAGTACTTAGTCAAAAAAATCAAAAACAAAAAATCTTTTTGCGAGTTCAAGCAAACATTTTTTAAAGAAATGTTTCCAGGTTATTTTATGTTTTTTTTTTTTTTTTTTTTTTGATAACTAACTTTTCACGTAACTTGCAGTTCATGCATCAACAGAAATTTTGTATAAAGAATTTTTGCTTAAAGGCCTAGTACCTGTGTCTCTAAAAGTGGAAGCTTCAGCGAAAAAAATATTACACAATGCTTTTTTCTTCTTCATATTTTAAGCAGGTTTATTGGCACAAAACTAATATTTTTCAAATAAAAGTAAAAAGTCCTTTTTTCATTTGAAATCCGCAGGTAGTAAGTAATATCTCCCGTCATTAGTTATCCATTTATATCAACATATTTGACAGCAGTTTCACACCAAACCATGTATTTCATTCATTCACAATCTAAAACCCCCTATTCTTAACCATACACCGGAATTTTTAAATTATATTAAATCACATGGATTATTCTCGCAGTAAGTTCTAAAATTAAAAAAAATAAGACACACCAACAGCGAATTATGCCAGTGCGCTACATGTATTTCCTCAAATATTCAACTCGGAAATAGCGGTAAGCTATTAAATAAAAGTAAGCTTTAATGCCTCTTGCATAACTCCCCCCCCCCCCCGGGCGTCTGTCTTCCTCCCAATATCATCATCTACACATAACAGTGGTCGATAACATTGATATTCTATAGGAGATGGCTGCTACTGACGAAAAAGAGGGGAGCAGCTCCGACTTCTATTTTCGTCCTCCCCCTCTCTCATAAAGATAAAGGGTCTTTCCCCAACAAAGAATGGCGTTCGGAATATGGGGGAATCCCACTACCTCCTTATCTGGGTTCCCTACTCAGGCGACTGTGTGTTGTGAACTGTGAAGCTGATAGGCAGGCGTGCGTGCGAATGTCCTCCAGTTTGATAGCTGGAAAAGTCACTGCCTATATATATAACTATGTAGCAGAGCTAAATATAGCGTTTTATGGGTGATTTTGTTGATCGTCAGTTTTCGATTTATTCCTCAAGGAAGTGACGGTTTTATCTTCCCAGTTTTCTTAAACTCACGATTTTTTGCAATTATATTTAAACTTTCCAATCTATTATGGGGGTGATAGGAGGCTGATAATGTGTATCGTTGTTTATAAGTTTCCCAAGAAAGCTTCTGTGTTCATAGAAGATTTTAATACAATACGGAGTAAATCTCAAGATAAAATAATAATGTCACGTAGTCTTTTTACTTCCTTTTACGTAAAAAAGGAAGTATCGTATTCAAGAAAAAATCTCACTCTTTTTTTTTTTTCGATATATGCCTAAGAACGTATAGACATCCGAAATATTTATTTTGCTCCGCATGCACTTGACTAAAAGTACAAAGCATTTAAAATGCAAATAAGCTTACTATTAAACAAATAAATAGTACACTGAATATTAGTAGGTCTCATTTAAAATTTAAAAGACAAGCAGTTTATTATTTAGTAATAACAAAAATATTTTTTACTTGCATTAAAATAGTAGAACATGAGTGTCTATTTTTGGAAATTGCTTGTATTATCATATTCTGTGATTTTTAGAGGTAGTTTTTTCTCGACTGGAGTAGACTATATGTGTTACTACATGGTTAAAATAATACCAGACAGGTGGCGCTGAAAGCATGGTAAATATTTCACCGTTTCACTTTGCCCCCTCATTCCCCTACTAATCCTAAAATTGAAGTCACATTTTAATTAGTTATTTTTATACATCTCATTAAAACTTACTTTTGCAAAAAAAGGTTCGATTGTAATCAAATTTTCTACTCATTATTTCATATTGCTTTTAAAAGCATTGTAACCTTTTTATTGCGTTGAAAATGTGTAATGCTCATGTGCCTTGTGCTAAATATTATAATCCCCAAATGAAGCAATGTGAAGCAAACGGATCAAGTTTCAAAATTAAAAAATGTGAAGATAACTAGTACAATGGTGGCTCTCCTGTGTCGTAGGGCAAGAGAAGGGACTAGTAGCCCTGGTAGGTGTTTCTGCACAGTATGATTTATCAAAATTTTCCAATGAAAGCCTACATAGGACCTTATCTTTAAACTCATTATACTCAAAATTTTGAAAATGCCCACTTACATCCCTTTGCTTCTCACTACCTCGAATGTGTATTTTTTTTTTTTCTAAATGTTTGGAGAATTTCCTACAACTAGTATTTTCAAAAAATAACATTTATTTAAATTTAAGATATTTAAGGTTTTGCAGTTGCGGCTCAGCTTAAAGATGAAAAAAACCCTAAGATTCTAGTAACCTTTTGAGAATGAAATCCTAAAAGCACATATTTTTGAACATTTTTAATGATGTTTGAAGAATAGTCAAAATTTAAGAGCTTCCCGAACATTTTTTGATATCAAAGTTTACTCCAATTTTAAGCCATATACTCGTATATTGGGACGTTCGGGAAGGGGTTGGTGGCTATTTCCGAAAATAATTTGGAATTCGTCCAGAATTTTTTTTGAAATTGAAGTTCCCAAAGTGCAATTTTGAACTATCTTTGGTGACTTTAGGGAGAAAAGTTAAATTTGGAGACTGTCCTTAAAGGACGCTCATATTAAGATCAGTAGTGGTTTTTGAGATTTTCTGGGCTTATTTTTCTTTCAAATAGTTTGAAAGGAAATATGCTGTCAAATTTAAAAAAAAAAAAAAACTTAATTTTTCTCCAGTTTGTAAGCTTCCCGCAGGATGGTTCAAATCTGCTCTCTGGCCGGATCTGGTAAGCGGGCCGTAGGTTGGACACCCCTGCCTTAATGTATTTGACACTTAATGTGTTGCCCTAATTTTCTAATAGTATGGGTTGCATTCCGTTTCATTACTTTCGCATTTATTTGAAAAATTACCTTGATCGCTCCAAAAGCCGTGCAGCTTCTAAAAACTTAATAAATAAATTGCAAAATAAACAGAGGCTCAACTAGTTAACTATCGGTTAGAGCGTGAGACAATTTTGACTTTAATTTTCAAAATGTATTGTATGAAGTGACTAAGCATGGTGGTGATCGCAGAAAACCTCTTTCCCACTCTGTGTGGGTTAAATTTGCTATATTTATTGCTCTAGTAATCGCGTTTCCATATTCAATTCAAAGGAAGAGGAGGATACAGGATATCGTAGTCTAACGTTTCAGAACTTATAAAAGGGGTAGGGTCGATCCCTATGGCTCAGAATCATATAACAATGCTGGGTCGGAATTGATTTTTCAAAAATTGAAAAAAAAAAAAAAAAAACAATACACACATAATGTAACTAGATTTATAGATACAAGTTAACATACAAAATTTAACTATAGCATACACTTTAATCATTTTTCTTCTTTATTTCAATCCGTATGGGAGTTTAAAAACAAAACAATTGTGTGATCGAGTTTACTTTAAAAAGTGCCTTTATTGAAGTATTTAGCTTGTTGAGTGGATATTTAATATGTACTAAAGAGCACGCTTCCCCAAAAAAACCGTCATTTCATTAATGGTATTGGAAGAATTTTAATGCTTTTTAAAATTCTTAATTATTTTAATCATTACGGAATGACTTGAGTATTGTTAGATTAATTGCTCTAATAAAAAAAAAGCACGATGTATGTAAAACTGAGATAGTATCATTTTATGCGCTATAAGCACGGCGTAGGGCAATCAAAACAGCATATCTCTTAAGAGAAGCAGTGTTGAAATGCTGCGACGACAAACTTAAGTGAATACAGCCTTCGAGGCTTAGACATGTCAAGACAATGTAATTTTCCTTCTCATCCAGATGCCTGACATAGACTGACAGATTGCATTTGTCGTCCCAATTGGGTAATTCAAGCAGCTAGCCTGGAGGTTTCCAATTCTTCACTTAGATACCAGATTCTCTGCAGCCTACAACTAAACGTTTCAGTAGGCTATAAAAGATGATGGTTGACTTTTCAAAACATATAGCACGTCGTTTTGTTTAAAATGAGAAAGTGAATCACAATCTGGTTTTGTGTAATTAAGTTTAACATATTCCTTTTAAAAACAGAAAAAATACCTTAGTTATTTTTTTAGTAAAAATTTAAAAAATAATTGCAATAAATACAAAAAAAAAAAATGATTGCAGCAACAACAACAACAACAATGACAATACTAAAAATAATAGTAATAATAATAAGAATAAAAATAATAGTAATAATAATAATAATAATAAAAATAATAGTAACAATAATAATAATAAAAATAATAGTTATAATAATAATAATAATAATAATATAGTAATAATAACGATAATAAAAATAATAGTAATAATAACGATTATAAAAATAATAATAATAATGACAGTAATAAAAATAATAGTAATAATAACAATAACAATGATAAAAATAAATAGTCAATATAATAATAGCAATAATAAAAATAATAGTAATAATAATAACAACGACAACAACAACGACCAGCATCCTTTATGTAGCGAAAGCGAATTGATTCAGATGTTCTACAAGAAGGAACTGTGAATTGTTATTTATTTGGTTAAAAAATTGTGGTACAAAATATATAATTATTGTTTATGCACTCCTGTTTGTGGAAATAGCAACACCAGGAAGGACTTACGCGAGTAATTGCAGGAAATGTAAAGTAGGGCATGATATGCAAATGATTAGAATTTCAGACCGGTAGCGCATGCGTATGCTGAGCAGCGCCCTCTGAACGGCGGATCGAACCGAATATAAATAGGCGGCTGTGACGTCAGCTCGCGATGACAGACACCTGGTGCGTATGACGCTGACGGACCGCACAGCTTCTTCTAGACAATAGGTAGCACAGTGGTCAGCAGCTACATGTGTTTCATTGTGTGCTTCATCAATTCGGAGACGTCTGCTGCAGGGTGGGCTGCGCGCAAGGATTCCTTTATACAGGATTCCTCTCACGCAAAACCGTCGCCACCTGTGGCTACAATGGACCAATCTGCATAGCAACTGGCGTGCTGATTGGCAGCAGGTCGTCTTTTCTGACGAATCCCGCTTCAATTTGCGCACCATGATGGCCGAATTCGTGTCAGGCGCTATGCCGGTGAACGTCACATTCCGAAGTGCATTATCGAACGACACGGTGAACGAACATCCGGAGTTATGGTCTGGGATGCCATAGCATATCATGGACGATCACAATTGCTACGAATTGTGGGCAATTTAAACAGTACCCGATACATAAACGAAGTTTTACAGCCCCAAGCTATTCCTTTCCTGCAAGGATTGCCAGGAGCTGTATTCCAGCAGGATAATGCCCGTCCACATGTCGCCAGGACTGTCATATCCTACCTGGATTCGCAGCAGTTACAGCTTCTTTTGCCTGTATATTCTCTGGACAAGTCACCGATTGAACATGTGTGGGATTTTGTGGGGTGGCGTCTTGCTCGTGATCCTCGTCCTGTTGCTTCGACAGACGATCTTTGGTTGCGCATATAAACAATATTGAATACTCTTCTGCAGGCAGATATTCAAAATTTGTTTCACCCCATGCCGAGTCATGTAGCAGCTCTTATTGCGGCGCGTGGTGGACACACAAAATACTAAACTACTAATGTAATCATTTATTTGTATCATTACCACTCAACTGTGTATTAAATTTCATTCAACTGTGATGCTTCCTTCATGGTGTTGCAATTTTCACAAACAGGAGGTAATAAGACAGACTGAGGACAGTTGATTCCCTTTTGTACAGGACCCTTTCTGAAACAGCGGGTTAGCGTTGTATACTTAGGACAGTGTTTTTCCTATTAATATGATATGCCATTTTGTGAATTTATGTATTAAAATAAAGTACAGGGTGGTCATAAAATAACTTGAAGTGTTTAGAGCTTTGTAGCAAGTGAATTATTGTACGAAACATTGCCAAATTTTATGAGCGTACATAGCATACCATGGAATTTCGATTACTACAATAAAAATAGTACTAAAAGTCACCACCAGGGGGAATTTTGGCGCTGCATTAGTGTATTACTTGCGAATAAGGAAAAACTAAATGCCAAAACATGAAGCACACATAAAGTTTTTTGCTACAAAAAATTGTTGTTTACAAAGTAGGTTCAATAAAACCAACAAGAAATTTCAATTTGTAACAAAACACGAATTTAACCAAAAGTCGTCAGGAAGAAATTTCGGCGAGGCAGCAAGGATTTCTTTCTGAATAATATTCATGTAAGATGGTGCACCACCCCATGTTGGTATTTAGGTACTGAATGTATGGCAGCAACATTTCTTTAATAGCAGTTTTATTAGTTATGCATTTCCTACGGTATGGAAACCGTGGTCACCCAATCTTTCACCTTGTGATTTTTTACCATTGGGATTTCGTAATGGTGTCATGTATCTACGACAGGTTCCCGATATTTCAACTTTCAAAACTAGAAAAAGATTACAGGTTGGCGAAATTAATACCCCCCCCCCCACACACACAGAGGTGTGGAAAACATTGTGCATTGCATGCAGTACCTGGAAAATCTCGATGTTGGTCATATTGAACCTCATTTGTTGGTAAAAATCATATTTTTTTAATAAAATTGATGCATATTTTATCAATTAGCATTTAGTCCTTCAATAGTCACAGTAATACACTTTTTCAATGCCAAAATTTCCCCTGGTGGCAATTTTTGTACTTTTTTTATTTTATTTCAGAAATCGAAATCCCATGGTCTACTGTGTATGCCCATGAAATTTGGCAATGTTTCGGCCAAAACTTTACTTGCTAGAGGGCTCTGAACACCTCACGCTATTTTTTAACCAGCCTGTATTTTAAAAGAAAACGATCAAGTTTCCTTCATACCAGGAGACTAGTCTATGGGGAAACAAGTGTCATACGTGTTTTAACCGTTAGTCAAAGATTAGTTATAGCAACATGCTGGTTATTAATTCACAAAAGGGTGAACATCAAAAGAGTGAACATCGTTCATATTAAATACACGTCGGTTTGTCCCAAAAATAATGAGCCTCATTTTTTTACCACTCGACTGTACCGCACACACCTGCGCGACCGATTTCTTTTTATGCATCGCTTTTAAGCTTCATACAGAGTATGACAATACACTTTTTAATTACTCTAAACTTTATTTTTTAATTTTACAAAAAAAAAATTTTTTTCTGTAACTATTATATGCCACTTAATTGTCGTCCAATTATTTAGTAGCAGCAAAAAAAAAAAGAACATTAGTAAAAATAAATAAATAAACAGTATTTAATAGAAAAATCATAATCAACATTAAATTTACAAACTGATTGTGTAAAAATAATAACTATATGTTCTGAAAATTGTGTAAAAACGTTGCCTACTAAGTCACTACGAAAGTTCTCTCGTGACAAGTGGCTAATAATAGCAAATGAAGTGCTTTGTGTCTATGTACGTAGAGAAAAGGTACAAATGAGGCAGAACAATTTATGTGATGATGGTTCAGAAAGATGGTTTAAAATAACTTTATTTAAAAAAAAATACGTGGCGTAAAAGTGTCTACTTCAAAATATTAAAAAATACCAATCTCTCTGACTCATCGGAGAGCTAAAATATCATGCTATATCAGAATATTTTCGTATGAATAAAGAGATTTACTAAGAAACTATTTTCGCTTTAAAAAGAAAACAAAAATTATATTTTTGACGTATTTGGTGAAAAGTTAAGATCCTAGTGGGGGTTCTAAATATATTTTGATTTCAAATCAATTTTTTTACAAACATTTAATACCAATATACAACCTTTCCCACGACAGGCATTTTCGATTTAAAAAAAAAAAGTAAAAACCGATTCACCCTTATACTTATTATACTTATACGAGCGTAATTATATTAAAGTGCACTTGAGTCCAGATCAAGTATCCACAAGTATACTTTTCAATCTTATTTCGAAATTGGAAAAATATTACTCATATTAAACGCAACACACCGACGACCGACATCACAGACTGCATTTTTGTCCGAAATAGTCAATAATCGAGCTGGAGGCAGATATCATCTCTTTGAAGCTAAGAATGCCAAAAAAAAAGGGTATCTAAAGTTAATTTAGTTCACCAGTGAGTCAACAGCAATGGTGCAGTTCAACTCGTCAATTGAAGGTAAAATTGCCTTCATGGAGGTAGTTTTTCTTTGTCTTTAAATTTAGTTCGTAGTTTTTAATTAAACACCACATGAATCTGCAAAAGATGGAGCCAATTGTGTCATAAATGAGCAAGATTAGACCATAAACCTTAGGGTAGCACCTATCTTATGTAAAATGAGTTTTAGAGAAACTATATTTTAATTCAATGGATCATACGTAGTATGATTCAAAAGTTTCGGAACAAGTTGTATAAAACCTTACTCTGAATAGTTCATATCTCCAAAGCACATCCACCTTCAAAATAGTCACCTTGATCGACTATGCACTATTGCCAACATTCGTATACCTTTTGGAAGCACTCCTCAAGTCATTTTTCGCAACTCTCTGTAAGGTCTCCTGCGATGCAGCTTTAGCTTTATCTGACGAAAGAAAGCGGCGTTCCTGAATAAGTTTTTTAACTGCTGGGTATAGGTTTAAGTCACACGGGGCAAAGTGTGTCACGACAGACGTGTGACTTTTACCTATTCCCTATGTATTGTATCCCTATTTGTAATGTATTTTTTTGCACAAGCAGCAATAATGCAATTATTATTCTTTAGCATATACCTAAGATCATACAAAATTCATACAAATATGCTTTATTTCTTTACCCAATAGCTTTAAAACTTATTTTTACTGCAATAGTTTGATAGACGCGAGGATAAAACTATGCCTGTCGGTGTTATCCAAGTTTTCTTAATTCCACAATTGGTTAAAAGCTGTAATTTACAAATTATATTCTTTCCTACTTGTGGGAAAGGGGTGGGAGTTTGCTTACCATTGAAAAATCCAGAGCTGTTACACCTCCAAAAAAATAGAAAAGAAGAAGAAAAAAAAATTAATTTGAATTTTGACTTCTTGAATTCAAATTATGTTTTTCGCAATCACAAGTGTGTGTGTGTCTATGTAGGCGTGTGTGTTTATGTGTGTGGGGGGGGTATGTGTACATGTGTGTGTACGCATGTGCGTTTGTGTCTGTGTGTAGGTATGAGTGTGTGGGTAGTTGTGTGTATGAGTGTTTGTGTGTAGGGGGGGGGGTAATGTGTATGTGTGTAGGCATGTGTTTGTGTCTGTGTGCAGGCATGAGTGTGTGGGTAGTTGTGTGTGTATGTGTGCATGTAAGTGAAGGATATCGACGGTTTTCGCTATAGGAGCAGCATCGTGAGGAGCCGGTAGACGGTGATGCTGCAGAGGGTGCTGGTGGGAAAATAAAATCATAGGACATCAAAACAATCAAATGAAAGCAATAAGCAATCGTGATTGCTCAAAAAAACCAATTATACTGCAAAAGGAAGTATTTTAAAATTATTTATTGATTATAATTTCAAAATGTATCCATTTATTTCAGGCATTAATGTTTACTTTAAAAACATCACAGCAGTTAAAAACATCACAGCAGAATTTTTCAAATAAATTTCTAAGCGAAAAAATTTCTAACGTAACTTTAAGGAGTTTTTATTACACTTTTAATTTATTCACCCACTGTACTATCTATGAATTTATTAAAACGCTGAATTTAAATAAAATATCAAGCATAATAGTATTGTCAATAACATATGCCTCAAACTATTGATTTAAAACAAAAGAGGAGAGCATCTGAGGTTAGCAGAAAAGATAAAACAAATTTCATTTTTAATTTACTTCAAAAATAGTCATTACATTAACATTGTTTCTTAAAATGAATATGTCATATGCTGCAATTTTGTATCTCCTTTGGTAATTAAAAATCTGTTTCGTAAAGAAACAGGTGTTTGTGACATTTAATAAGGTGATTTTTTCTTATCCACCGCTAAATCTGACAACTAAAATTATGCTTAAGTAATAAAATAAATGCTGTATTTCAATAATGGTTAGAAATTGTAAACATGTTTTAAAGAAATGTTAAGTTAATGTTTTCCGTGGGGAAAAAATCAAAAGCATTTTAGTTCCTTTTAACAATTGATTCATTTCTTTTCTAGAAACTGTTCTAGTTTTTGTTGCATTTGATGCATTTAGTATACTGAGTCATTTTCTTTAGAAGCTAAAAGACCTTTCAAGCTATAGTTTTAAAATAGTAAAGAAAACTATTTTCTTCTGTTTTTAATTTTTCAAGATTGAGTTTAACGAAAAAAAAACTCGTTTTAATGCATTTTACCGTAATTAAAAAAGACATTTTTCGTAGAATCAATTTTCTAAAGCTTTAATTTTCTATTAATGTTTTTTTACTTACCTTTAATTTGTTGTTTTATGCAAAAAAAAAAAAAAAAAAAGTTTACAGTAGAAGTGCAATGCTTTCGAAAATTAAACTAATAATTGAAAATATATGTATACATTTTAAAAGAATCATCAATGTACAAATATTGGTTAAAAAATTGATTCATTTGCATTTTCAGTTCGTTGAATACATTTAGCTTTCGGAGTGTAATTAAAAAGAAATTCCTTGTTCAATGTCCAAAGAGAATCTGAGAGAACTGAGTGTCTGAAACGGCCATTTACGTTCTGAAATGACAAAAAAATAACCAGTTGTTTAAAGTTCCGTCACAAATTGTCCACAGTGTGATATTTCTTGTTGTGGATTCCTTTTTAACATTTATACACCTTACAAAACGAAAATAAAAAAAATAAGTGTAATTTGAAAACATCATGCAAAACTCACGACACCTAGTTCTTTTCTTGCAATGTCTCTCGCTAGAAACTACAAAGAAACTACAGAGTGTCAATCCGAACGATAAAAGTCTTCATTCTGTTGTTGAGTGATGCTCAGAGATGCATGTAAACAAAATTTACTTTGCTGGAGACCATGGAAAGATTTGAAGACTACTGATTGGTTACCACGAAAAAACGACATCCACAACATTTATTTCTTATTTTGCTAGGTCTAATTTTTGTTTCATTTTGAAACATAACATTTATAACAAACTCTAATCTTCAAATCTTAGCAGGATACATTTTAAGGGAAAAATGTTTATTTTTTACACAATAACGTACCACTGGATGTCATAATTTCCGTGCTAAAAACATTTCAATCTAAATATTATTTATGTACATGTTTTATATTACCATTTTGCTGTCCTACATCTGGCTTTTCGTTACTATCCTGTGTCGGACAGTGTTTGACGACTGTTTAAATTCCTTGTTACTTTTCGCGGACGCAAAATGGCGTCCTAGGATATTTGTGACTTATATTGCTCTCCAGTTAGATTTTGAATCTTTATATTTACCAAAAGGGAAACAGATTTTTTTTTTCTAAATTTTTAGTGAACCCCAAAGGGTTAAAGAGTTTTTCCTTGAAGAATGACTTCCTTGCTTTTTTTAACTGGTCCATATGCGTCATAGGCATTGTGTGCACTTATTGAGGACACATGTGAACAACCAAAGAAGATTTATTAAAATTGCCTGAATGTAAAGACACATGTTTTACTAAAAAAATTCCCAAGAATTACAGAAAACAGGGAAATTACTATTTAAAATACTTTGGACATTTTGCTCTGAGAAACTAATAATGTTCATTAACTAATAGAACACAGAAGGGAGAAACAAAATAATGTCATATTACTTATCTTATTTTGTTTTCATTTAAGAAGCCGTAATGATAATAAAAATACACACCGTTAAATATCTATTTTTAAGCTAACTTTATTTTTCTTAGTTTGAACGTAACAAAAACTCCGAAAATAAATATTTTTTACAAGAGTTTTTTAATACCATGATCATTAAACGTATAATCTAACTTGAAATTCTGTCTAATGAAAATGAAATAATATTTTCAAAAATATGATTTTCGCACTAATGAAGCAAATACTAAGAGAGACACCTTAATGCCTAAATAATTAGCAGAGAATTTTAAAAATGTGTTTGAATGTTTACTTTTGATAAATTGCGGCACCAAAACTCTTAGAAGCTCCCAAGGGAACAGTTTTTAGCGCTCTTATTTTCTCCATTTCAAATTCATTTAAACTGATAAAAGTCAGAATTGAAAACATTCTTGTTTGCATTTAAAACTTTTGAAACGTAATGTGGAAAAGATGACAGCAAGAAGTTTAGGTCGTACGGAGTGTGATTCCCAAATGTCTTTGAAAGAACAACGAAAATATATGTTATTATTGTTATATATATATATATATATATATATATATATATATATATATATATATATATGCAGGTATGGGACAAAATAATAGGAGCACCTGTGAAAAAATGAAAATCTTTTAATAATAAGGGTTTGGTCTACCATTTGCCCAAATGACAGTTTGTATTCGACATAGGAATGACAAATAAAGGTCTTGAACATAGTTCATTGGAATTTGCACCCATTTCTCGTGCAAGAGAGTCTCGAATTTACACAGAGTGCATGGACGAGGAAACCGCGCACGGACTTTGTTCGCTAAAAAACCCCACAGAAGCTTAATAAAATTCAAACCAGAGAATTAAGTATACCACGTTAGAAGTTCCGCTTCATCATCATGCTCATGTTACCATGTTTGAAAACAGTGGTATGCGCGAATAGGGGCGTTGTCATTTCGGAACACCGAATGTTCTCCTGGAAAGAGAACCTGAAGATTAAAGTGAAGATGATAGGAGAGAAAGCTTCAATTATGTTCACCTGTGGTTCTCCCCCTCAGACAACACGAGTCCTCAGTCTGTGGAAAGAGATATTGCTCCCCAAACAATCACAGAACCCCCTCCAAGCTTCAGGATAGGAACCAAGTAGTCAGTATGATATGCCTCTGCCGGTGTTCACCACACGAACACACTTCCGATGGTCTGGAATAAAGTAAATGAAGACTCGTCTGACCAAATGACTTGTTTCTATTTCTGTTGTGTCCAGTTTAGGTTGTATCTGCACCACTGTAGTCTCTTCATAGCATTTTGAGACGAAACTAACGGTTTTGGAGTAGCTACTCTGCCGTGAATGTGCGCATTATGCAACTCCCGCTGAATAGCTTTCATTGATATAAGACTCTGCAGGTGGGTATTCATTTCGGACGTCATATAAGGCAGTGTCTGGGAGTTTGGGAGAGTCTTGTGTTTGGGAGAAAATCCTCTTGAACACTCGCCTATCACGATCCTTCAACTTTGACTTTTGCCCACCGTTGTGCTTCGCAGGAGACAACTTACCCAGATTTTAAAAGGCTGTTATAACCCTTGATACAGTGGTCCTTGAAACACCCACAAGACTGGCTGTTACGGACCCTGACGCTTCAGCTAGACGATCTCCAATTATCATGCCTCTTTTTACGTCGGAGAGATCGGACATAATCACGCTTTGCTAAATGCAGAATTTTTCCATGCAACCCTCAGACTGCCAAATGCTTGCCACTAGGTGGCAAACAGTTGCAACGCGTGGCGGTCGTTGAAAGATTTAATTTTAACTGGGTTTTTCTATTATTTTGTCTCATACCAGTGTGTGTGTGTATATATATATATATATATATATACGGGTCATTCTCCATGAAACGTCACTTTTTAACGGAAAGATTTTTCAATTTCGAAAAGCTTTGTTTTCTTTTTTTTTATTCTTCTATGAAAGTATTACCTACTAGACGTAACCACAAACAATGGCCCAGCTAAGTTCCAATTATTTTACTCATAAATAAAAAAAATTTAAAAATATTAAACAAATTCCTTGTTCACGGAAATGCAAAAAAAAAAAAAAACTTTTAATATTTAAAAATTGAGGCCGATTTAATATCAAAGTAGTAATTTTGTTAATTGTGCAAACAATCAGCTATTTTAATGATTAGTGGGAATATAATATTAAGGTCTCTTAATTGAAGTAAGGCTTAATTAGTAGTTTGAGATGTATGTTAAAAAAATATTTAGTAAATTTGACGATATACGGGCAATTTATAATTTTGGTAGAATTTCTATAATTGATGTATTTCCCCTCCATGATTTATTTTCACTTCAGAAATAATGATATTGATAAGGTCTTTCACGGGGGTCAGATACACGGAGGTGAGGATTTTTCCATTTTTATAGGCCTAATAGATACATTTTTCAGAGAATTTTGTTTTTCTTCGTTGCTACAATCTGCAAACGTTAAGCATATGAAAACATGTTCACTTCTTTTTCCACATTAATTTACATCCCTGAAATTTAAGTTCACGGAGGTGAGAAATCAAAATAACCACAATAAGTTTTTAAAGCAAAATCTTTCATCTTGTTTCTTGACAAAAATCTCACGACTTCAACTATGGCTGAAAATAAGCAAGGGGGCTATCATGGAAAATTAAATTTGATGTCATTACTGCCACATGTTAATGAGGAATGGCATTTTGTGTTTAGATAAGGGAGGTGGGAATTTATTGTGTGACATGACTCCTTGTCCTACTAAAACGAACTAAAGCACAATATTAAAAAATTAAATATGCCTAAACAGTTAGTATTTGGGGCACTTGCGAAATGAATAATATATACTTTTGACTAAACAAATTATTAAGCAACATAAACAGTCACACAAGGTGTGACATGCCACGGAGGTGAGAATTCACTGTTGTGAAATAAAAATATATTAAATAAAAAATTTTATTAAAAAATTGTTGGCAGGTTTAAGGTGATAAGGGGCTTTCAGATGAGTTAAAATTGGTCTAACAAACGGTTTTTCATTCATTATATTTCTAAAAACTAAACCTTTAGCTGAGCTGTTAAAAAAAAAAAAAAAAAAAAAGAAAAGAATTGAATCGGTGGAAAACTGGCGAAGAGTTATAACACTTTTTGTGGAAGCCCCGCCCCTTTTTTTCTACTAAAAATACATACAAAAATGCATATAAAATGCATGAGTAAAAATGCATATAATGTTTTAATTTTTAATACAAGTACCAATTCAAATGAATTATAAGACCTTATTTGTGTTGAATTTGTATTCAAAAATAAATTGTTTATTCAATAATGAAATTTGCAATAGTAAAAGAGAAAAATCTTGATTTTTCTCAAAACCTAATTTTCGACATAATTACAAAGTTTAAACTGTTTCTTGGAAATGAATTATTATTAAACTTTTCTGAAAATTTTATGCCACTTATTTAAGTAGTTTGTTAACATTTTGTTGTTAAAGATTTTTCTGTTTGGTTAGTTTTGTGGAGTATACTTGCTATATTTTATTAAAAAATGAACATAGTTTACCGAAAATGTCTAGTTTTTGGCTTTTTTTTTTTTTTTTTTTCCATTATTTATCTTTACCACAAAATTTTGAAAAAGTAATTTCAACATTCTGTTTTCGGTTGTTTTACGTATCATATTTAGCTAGTAATTTAAAATTTTGATGAAATTTCATTCGCTAGGAGTAATATGACAAAACCGTTATAAAATCAAAATATAAACTTAAAAAAATTAAATTTCCAAATAATTCAATGAAATTTTATATTTGAGTTGGTATTAACATCATGTAACTATGCTACAAATTTCAAAGAAATTCATTAAAAATCACTTTAAAAAATTGAAACTACATCGCTTTAAATAGATATATTTTTGATGAAATTGAAAATCTTTGTTAAATGTGATATTCCTTAAAGTTTTCACTGTAAAAGGCGTGGATAGAAAAGTTACAGTTTTTGCAGAGTGACCCATTCACTAATTTATTTATTTATATAATTTTATGTTATTATCGTTGCAAAAAAAAAAAAAAAAAACAGTGAAAAATTGCCTTTGTATAAGTTCTATGTGCTCTTCCACTTATATTTAGAGAAGTCTCAAGCATTTAACAACTAGAACAGAACACACGAAGCATTTGCGACAAAATTTCAAAAAGATTTTCAAATTCAAAGTTTTAAAGACCCGTGCTTAAAATGAAATGGGAATACATCGCTCTACCAAATCAACACCGATTATAGTAATTACTGAAGCAAAAAAAAAAGATATGCATCTTTTCTGTTACAAAAAGGAAATGTTGTACAATGATACGTGAAATCACACTACAAAAGCTCTTACACGTTGAAAAAAACATTAGGTTTATTAAGACGCAATGTCGTCCTTTAAAATTACAACTGTAAAAAATTATAAGTCAGAAAACGCAGTGTTTCATAAAATCTTAAAAAGGTATATAGTATGCACTCATTCTTCTTGAGTACATTTTTAGCATATTCTATTCGTTGTTCAAAGTAATATAAATACAAAATTAATGTAACATAAATTTTATCATGAAGAATTTAATTGAGTTTTACGTAAATTACAGATCTAGTACTTTTTTCAAAAAATATTTTCCAGCCAATTTTCTTTTGGCTAAAACTGCAGGTTTTACTGACACTGAACTGTAATATTTTATTTAATCTCAATAGTTATGCTCATTTTGATAAGACAAAAATAACCAGCAAAACATTGTTGTAATATTTTTTTATATATTGGGATCATTCCATATTAAATCAACAAATGGGCCGAGCCGCACCATTTCTGATTTCGATGAAATTTGGTAGGTAATATGTACCAATATTGTGTACCCCGAAACTCTTATATTTTTTTCTTGGAAAATTTTGTTCCTGAAATATAGCTATTTTTTTGCTCCGCGGATGAGTAAAATTAGGCATTTTTAATTCTTCTTCTAAAAGCTCTAGAAAATGCATTTTGATTAGTAGGAAGATCAAACAAGTTTCATTGTAAAGGGGAAAGAATGAACTTTTATTTGTCCATAAAAATAAAAGATTAAGTTAAGCCTAATAAGTAATTTTCCGTTGAAAATCATGGTTGTAAAAATGCCGTTTTCGACATTTTGAGTCTTAAAAAGTCGGTGAGGGACTTACAGTAGGAAGCTCGTATAATTAGCTAATACTGCTGCATTTTGATGTTTTTGAAACGTTTTTAATAGATTCAGCATATAGTTTGATCTTTCATCGATTTTTGGGAGCTTATTTTAAAAATGCTAGTTATTTTATTAGATTTTACTAAAACTATATCAAAAAATGCCCATACAATGTTTCAAAACATCATTTTTCTACAAAAGATCTCCTAAAATGTTCATATACCTTAAATATTTATTCAATTTGCTCTCCTCATACCGTCATCCCTAGTTTATTTCAGTTAAACCTAACCCTTCCCCGATCTTCACCTCTGCACTTCAGTCCGCCAAACGGATAGAGCTCTCATTCCGCATACTGTGAACTTGACAGGAAACGATTACGTCTTCGTCTACCCCCAAGCAGATAGTGTAACAAATTCTGTCATGACACGTTGAAGTGGCTGTTACCCTAAGGCAAACCGTCATTTCGTAGCACCGGTATTTCCTTCACATTCTGATACCTATTTCTGACTGACATTAAATTTGCCATCGAAATTGGGTTTCGCAAAAGCCTTAAGGCTACCACAGTGTTTCCTATTCTTTAGTCTGGACTAATTCCAAGCTTTCCGGCCAATCCATTTAACTGAAATGATTTCTGCTTCACTCGGCATAATGCGGCGCTGTTTTGGTAAATTCATATTATAGAAATCTAGCTTTGTGCCTTAATGGACTTTGAACTTTATCCACCAATCCTATATAGAGGAAAACTAAATATTTATAACGACTATGGGCTATGTCCCAGAACGAAGCTGTAAAAGTTTGTAACGTTACGCAAACGCCATTACTGTTTAATTGCTTATTACTTCCACTACATTAATGTACATCTTCATGGTTAAGGCTGCTTTAATGCTTCGGCTACAATAAGTTGCCGAATTGTTGAAGCGTTAGGTTTTTAAAGCTTTATGGTAAAACTGCACGTATTGTATTTAAAATTAGCAATAAAATGACAGTTGATATTTTTGTTTTTATATGAAAGGCTTTAAATTTACATGATGCTTGCTTGTTAACTTCAACGTAGTTAGGAATTAACCCTACTTCAAATGCATCCATAGTTTTTTGTTAATAAAGTAGTATTCAGTTGATGAACAATTAATTTTGGGGGACAAAGAAATAAATTGCAGAAATGTACTATAACGAAATATTACAGAATCAGGGAATTGTTTGTGTTGGTAGGCAACATTGTAATGATGTTTACATTTGTTACAGTAAGGAACTATCTAAAATTAATATTTCTACATAAAGAAAGTATTATTTGTCTACTTGACATATCGAAGTTCGTTTCAAAAATTTGATACTTAGGAACGAAAAATTTAGTTTATGTGACAACTTGAAACAAAAGTTTCCGAAAATAGTTTTGTGGGATGGAAAAATTTTTTTTGAAAGAAATAATAATATTTATAGGTAGAATCCATGCCAATTCAACAAAGGCTGTAACATGATGGTCTCGGATTTTTTTGGATTTAAAATATGTTAAAATTCATAAAAAATTAAGAAATACGTTTTTTTTTTTTTTTTTTTTTTTTTTTTTTTTTTTTGCCCAACAAATTCCTGGCCGAGATACAGGCCGCCAAAGATGGCGGTCGTGTTATGATTTCTCACTTGAAATTTTCAAAATTTTCGTCAAAATTTTTAAAGTACATTATCTCAGGAACTGTAGAACATATTTTATTGCGATTTGTTTTATCTAAAAGGATATGTTTTCTTGTTTAAAAACATATGCAACATTTTTAAATATGTGCTTTGGTTTTTTCCACAGTCTTTTGAAAAGAAAAAAAAAGTTTAAAATAATGTTTTTGTTTTTTCTCAAAAATGTCAATTTTAAAAAATTTCATTTTTTAAAGCTTTATTAGTACCACTGAGCACTACGTTCCCTGAAAAGGAGAGCTTCCCCTTTTTCGTTTAACAGATTTTAGAGGCATTTGAAAAAATGAGACTTTTTAATGAATTCTTTACGTAATTGAAGACCTGAAAATTCAAAAAACATTTTCACTACAAGTGGCCAGAAAACATTTTTAATTAAGTTACATAGTGAAACTTTCATTTTGAGTCTCCACTTAATCCAGGAGTTGTATTTTTTATGAAAACGTGAACTATATGCCATCTTGTTCTCACTAAATTCAATCTCCTGAATAAAAAGGCGACTCAAAATGAAAGTTTCGCTATATGACTGAATTAAAAGTGTTTTCTGACCACTTGCTGTGAAAAAAAAATGAATTTTCAGGTCAGACCTTTGCGTAAAAGTTCATTAAAAACCCCCTTTTTTAATATGCCTCTAAAATCTGTTAAACGAAAAAGTGGAAGCTTTCTTTCTCAGGGAACGCAGTAGTACTAATAAATTTTTTGAAATTGACATTTTTGAGAAAATTCAAAAACATTACACACATTTTTCAAAAGACTATGGAAAAAAAACTAAAACACATATTTAAAATGTTGCATATGTTTTTAAACAAGAAATCACATCCTTTTAAATAAAACAAACCGCAACAAAATATGTTCTACCAGGGGCGGACTGGCTGACTTTGGCCCAACCGGCAAAAGAATATTTTGGTCCAACTCTGTAAATTAAAAAAGTTAAATTAACTAGTACCGGATCTCCATTCTTCCGAGTCGAGCAAAGACATTAAACTACCGCTAGTTTCTATTTTCCTTTAAGTTTCTAAATCAAGTTTTGAAGTTCTAAAAAAAGAAAATTGTGAAACGTAAAATAAAGCTACCACTGACACATTTTTTATGTGCCTTCAAAGAAGGATACTAATGTTTATATACGTCGGATAAGGCACATCTTTAGGCTTCTATACTGACAAAATAGGAATTACACGAGGAAAGGGTAACACGATCAGGTAAATTCCCCCGGAAATTTTTCGAAATTCTTTGATCTATGTAAGCATAAGGAGAAAAGAGTCGGGACAAGGGGTTCTAGTTTTCTTCAAAACGATATTTTCAAAGTTGATGTCAAAAACCGCAAATTTACAATTTTCGGTAACGTTGAGGAGAGGTAAAAGAAGGGGTTCCCCCACGATTTGTTTTCTTAACTTTTTTTTTTTAACATTAAAGTCTATTTTTGTCTATCTTTGTTTACAATAGAATGTAGGGAGCTTTTCCCGGAAAGTCTCCGAAATGGAAAGTTTTAGAAATGCAATTTTAGGTTACGCTTGGTAAAAATTAATCGAACAGGGAAGCATCGGGAGCTCTCTACGAAACTGTTTCTACTTCGAACTATTAAAAAACGCAAAACGTCACGTTTGCGAGCATTGGTCACTTTTAAGAGAAGAGGAGGCTTAGTGATCTCATTTGGAAGCATTTAAAAACTGAAATAAACTCTACCCAATTTAAAACTACACTTAGTTTCTACAGGGAATCCGGCAATTCTCCTTCGGAATTTTTCTTCACTGAAAATTTAAAAATATAATCTTATAATATGTATGAAAACATCAAAAGAAAAGGAGACAGTTTTCCCGATTGTTTTCCCCAAGATTTGAAGGCGCCTTGCTCTTCCACTTTTAAGCTAACCTTTGACCCTTAACTTGGTCAATAGGGTGGGGCGAAAAATGAAAAGTTTTTCCTATCAACTAGTAATAGTTGCCAAAAGTTGTCTTATGTGATAGTTAGCTAATGTGCAAAATTTGACGAAAATCGGTTAATATCTTCAGGGGGCGCTGCGATCGCAAAGTTTTAACATTGTTTTTTTCCTATAATATCATGGTTTCAATGTAAAAATCATGCTTTATTCTAACTTTAATTTCACCTTTTTTAATTCTAAAGGACATGTATGTATTAAGAACATATAGAATAGCTTCCAAAAGAAATTTGGTCACTAAACGTTAGCATTAAAAGAAAGCAATGCATGGTTTTGTTGTAAAAACTCCGTAATTTGAAGAGACACTGTCGTCGAGCTCTTAGAATCATGTGAAATGCCATTTAAATACGTCATACAACCTTGAACTCTAACCGAGAAAAGTTCCAGACGCATTTCTACAGCATCGAGTGCATAGCACAGTGTATGTTTATATTTTCAGTGCATTGAAACGCCATCTCTAACACCATAATGAGCGGAAAACATTCGAAGGCTTATTGTGCTGGATCGAAAGTAAAAACAAGGAAAATGTTAAAAGATTCCATTATCGGAACACCAAAAAATTTGTCTGATTCTGTGTTACCTAAGTATGAAGATGTATTTAAGTATTATTTATTTCTTGCACACGAAAAGAAACAGTTTAGTACTTCCAAAGAGCCCACAGTGACTGAGATAGCAGAAGACGTAGCCACGAAGTTAGAAGAGATATGGCATCGTTCCTCTATTCCTATAGTTTCCCATAAACGAATCGTTCAAATGATTCAACATTTTCACGGAAAATATAAAAACCTGAAGAAAACTATGAATAAAAAATCTGTTAAAACAAATGCGTTTAACGCAAAGATGCAGTTATTTTCATCCGAAGCTCGAGAAAAACTTTTCGACATCGCTTGTTGTAAATGCCGTTTCAGTGCGTGTAACTGCGACAAGACTTGCAAAGTTCCTTCCAAAGAACAACTTTTTCTTTTTGATCAGCGTGGTGATAGAAAAATGTTTATTGGAAACATTGATATTCAAACCACAAGAAAATTAAAACTGAGTTTTGAACGAAAAAAGAAAGAAGAATCAAGAGCGAAGAGGAAAAGCATAGTTAATACCCGTGAAGAAGGTTCTGAAGAAACAGAAATTGATAAAGAATATTCAAAGAAGGTACGGACGAAAAGGATCCTGAATTTATAGTTATAAATTATAAAGCAAGCACTTCGCAAGCAAGAGTCAGCTTGAACAAATTTTCTAAAACGTGTGACCGATACGGTGTTTCGAATGGATCAGCGGCCGCGTTGGCATCATCCATATTAGAAGACGTGGGCTTAATTTCTCCGGAAACATCTTCAAATATAATCGATCCAAGCAAAGTGAAACGAGAGCATAAAAAAGTGAGAAAAAATCTGCAAGCTCATCACCAAGGGCCAAAATGTGCTGATGTACTAGGTCTGTACTTTGATGGCCGAAAGGATAGTACATTGTTCTTGGAACAATCTGTGTCCGGCAGTTATCATCGAAAAATAATTATTGAAGAACATGTAACACTGGTTATGCTGCCAGATAATAAATACTTAGGACATATTTCGCCAAATCGATCAAACGCAGAAGGAATTGCAAACGGCATACTGGATTTCATTGTCGAAAACAAAATTGATATTACTCAGTTGTGCGCCGTCGGATGTGACGGTACTGCAGTAAATACCGGAAGAAAAAGTGGAGTGATTTTACGCCTTGAAACATTCTTTCACAGACCATTGCAGTGGTTAATATGCCAGCTTCATGGAAACGAATTGCTGCTTCGCCATTTAGTAGAAAACTTGGATGGACCAAGTACTAATCCCCGAGGATTCAGCGGTCCTATTGGCAAAATGTTGATAGGCTGCGAATCACTACCGATAGTGAAATATAAAGCCGTTGAGTGCAATATTCAAAACATGCCAACTATCGACCGAGGGGACCTAAGTACTGACCAGAAATATCTACTGGAAATATTTGAAGCCGTTATTAGTGGCAACTGCTCCGTACATCTTTCTGAAAGAGTACCTGGTTCCTTGAGTCATTCTAGATAGCTCACGACAGCCAGTCGGATTTTGCGTTTATACATCGGCACAGAATATCCAACAGCAAATTTAAAAATGCTTGTTTCATTCGTTATTAAAGTTTATACACCTTGCTGGTTTCTAATTAAGTGCAACTCAGCATGCAAGGATGGTGCACGAAACTTGTGGCACGTTATTCATCTGTCGCGTTATTTGCCAGACGACCTGTTACATGTCATCGATCCAGTCATTCAGCGGAACGCCTTTTTTGCACATCCTGAAAACATCTTGCTGGCGATGTTAAATGATGATCGAAGGCATGTACGGCAGTTAGCTGCTCGTCGGATTTTGAGAGTACGAGACACTAATTCTGTGAACAATAATGATATCCGTACTTTTACCATCCCTGAGCTTAACTTTTCTTCTTCCGACTACGTCGACTTGATCAATTGGCAGTGTGAAGAAGTGCTTATAACAAAACCTCCTATAACAAATATACTATATGAGGACGAGCTACATGACTTAGTGAAAACCGGAGATGTTCCTCATTTTCTTCAAAACATGTGCAAATTTCCTTGTCATACTCAATCTGTGGAGCGCTGCGTAAAGTTGGTGACGGATGCATCTCTGGCCGTAAGTGGAATAGAAGCCAGGGATGGTTTCATTCGTGCACGTTTAGAGGCTCGAAAGGAACTGCCTTTCTTTGAAAGTAAAAAAGACTATTTTCGTAAAAGCTCTAACTGTGACACATAAATTTGTATCACGTATGTAGTGTAAATTTTTACAGATTTTTAAAATTGTTTATTAGTTTCAATAGTGCTGTTTAATTTTATATGTCTAATATATTTGCATTTTCAAATTTTTTTGTGTCACATTTTGTAAAATTCATCAGTTTTTACTTAGTATTGTCCTAAAAGTCACTATTTTTTACTTTTTTGTTTCTTTTTAAGATGCTGGAAATATAACTAAATAACACAAAAGAACTTTTATGGGTTATTTCATATGCTTTCAGTGCATAAATAAATCTTATGAGTAAAAAAATGCAATGATATAAGTTAACAGCATTATTTTTCGTATTTTAACCATGAAATCCGGGAAAAAATCTATAATAAAACTTTGTGACCACAGCGCCCCCTGAAGATATTATCCGATCTTCATCAAATTTTGCACTTTTGCTAACTATCACCAAAGACAACTTTTAGCAACTATTACTAGTTGATCGGAAAAACTTTTTATTTTTCGCCCCACCCTATTGGTCAACCCCTCTTGCCCTTTAAAAGTTTATACAAAACTTCCCAAAAGCGAAAGGTAAAGCTTCACACAAGCCTGTCCTTGAAACATCACTCTCTCGTTTCAATAACATATCCACAAGAATCTGATTAGAATATATCAGAATCTTTTTTGTATTACCTATAAAACTAAACATCAAAAGCTTTTCAATATTTACAAACTAATTACTATCGAAAACGCTTGAACTTTGTATGTACCTAGAAAACCAAAAAGTAAAAGAAGCACCATTTGTGTTTTACAAAACTTCTCTTAAAAAGTACCCTTTTATCTGAAAGCGCACTGCTCTTTTATAGTCTGGGGGAAACACTAGTTCCTTCTGGGCATTTTTTTCTGAAACTGAAACAAATTTTAGGTGCAGAAAAAAGGGTTACAGAGCTCTCCCACGAAAATTTCAAAAAGTGAAATTTTAAGCTATCTTTAGTGACTTTAAGGGAATGCGAAGGTTCAACGTAGAAGGTTCATTTTTCGATATTTAAATCTGAAAAACACAATTGAGGGCCTTGATGCAAAAGTCCAGACTCACTCATTTTCGGTAAGACAATCAAATAACATCAGTGCCCGGCAGAAATGCCGTTAAATTGATATCTTTCCCACATTATTTAATAGAAAGCAGAGGTCTGATCTTACATTTGTGTCCCGTTGTTGCACCAGTAAGAACTTCTATATTCTCCACAAGCAAAAATGAATTTTAAAAAAAAGTTTGGGCTAAACTGGGTGTTGTACGAATTCCTCAATTGAAGGCTTTAGACTATCGTTGGTGACTTAAGGACTACAAAGCGACCTCATACTTGAAATACCTTAAGAAATCTGACCCTGATTACTACTAATATGTTGCTCAAAAAAAAAAAAAAAAAAAAAACCTTTTCCCCCTCCCCTCCCCTTTGGAATTTGATCCTAAATCCGCCTATGTTCAGGAGCTTTCTCTTCTAAGTCGAAATATTGTCATGTTTCAGATTTAGTTTATCGTAGTCCAGACTTTCTTTCCCGTATGCGATTCTGAGATGAAAATACTTGTATAGCGATAATTTACAATAGACCAATGAAATATATTGCCAACTGACAGCATTTAGTGGAATCAAAACAACCAGTAAATACTAGGGGCGGCACAGAAATTTTGGGACCCGTCAGAAATGACTTTTACGGGGCCCCCTCTATCTCCTGCTCATGTATCAACACCCCAAAGCATGGCCCACGCATTTATAGCAGGGCTGTGGCCACTTTGTCTAATGGTGCAAGCACCTTCAATTTTTGTTAACAGACGCAAAAATACATGTTTTTAACGCTCTTCGGAACCCAATTTCTCTGGCCTCCTCCGGTTTCCTTAATATGGGAGCCATGGCCCCATGGGTGCGCACAGAAATTTACGGGCTCGTCACAAATGACTTTTACGCCCCCCTCCATATTGCTTTACGCTATGTCTCTACATATATTTCACCCCTAATTCAAAAGTCTTCGGCCTCTTTCAGGCTCGGGTCCAGGCCAACAAGTGCCTATTCTCCCCTCCCCCATGTGCTCCAAATGCTGTTTTCACATAGAGTAAACGAATTACATGTTTTTTTTTTAATTTTTTTTATTATGACATTTTAAAAACTGTTAGGTCTGAATTTAAATGTATTAAGTTCAATAAAAAAATCGCTTGAATGGCCCACTCGGCGGTTGGCCCAGTCGGGGATCCCCGACTAGCCGACCTGGCCAGTCCGCCCCTGTGTTCTACCGTTCCTGAGATAATGTACTTTAAAGATTTTGACAAAAATCCTAAGTGAGAAATCATAACAGGACCGCCATCTTTGGCGGCCTGTATCTCGGCCTAGGAATTTTTTGGGCAAAACAGAAAAAAAAAAGTATTTCTTATTTGTTTTATGAATTTTAACATATGGTAAATTGAAAAAAAAAAATCCAAGACCATCATGTTACAGCCCTTGTTGAATCGACATGGATATTACCTAAAAGTTGTACAGGGTGTTCCGTTTTAACATGCAAGACTTTTTTTTCGCAACCGTTAGTCTTAGATGCATACTTCCAATTGCAAAAATGATCAAAATCAGATGCATAGTTAAGATATTGTAAGTTTGAAGAGAAAATAAAAATGAGTTAAAAAATAGAAAATTTTTAACTTTTTATACGGGCCCCAGGTCTCCTAACCTATAGTTAGGGAAATAATCAAAATTGAAAAATAATTCCAACTCAAAAAGTTTGAAATTAGTACGACCAATATTCATCTAGATATGAAACTCAGCGTTTTGTGACTTACACCACTTTTCACCCGCTGTCCATAACACTTTTTAAAGGGAAATGTAGCAGTTAAAAAGTGTTTAAAATTATATGTGCGCACAGAGTGTGGTTTTGCAAATTGTTCGAGGTTTTTTTGTGTGTTTTTTTGTTACTCGGCTTAATATTTGCATTTATTTTTGAATAGCAATGAAAAATATACATACTTTCTTTTTTACTTCGACAACCTGTCATTCTTTTGAAAGGGTGATAAATCCCAATCTCATCTTCTGTATGCTCCTTTAAAACTGATTTGGAATATCTCTTTGAGTTTTAATCGCTCAAATGTCAAGTTTTTTGTGTCTGTAATAGTTTTTGATGGAAAATATTTTCCTAAATATTAGTTAGGGGACCTAAGGTCCGTATAAAAGTTAAATTTTGTATTTTTTGACTCATTTTTATTTTTACTACAAACTTCCAATACCTTAACTCTGCAACTGATTCTGAACATTTTTGCAACTGGAAGTATACATCTAGGACTAACGGTTGCGAAAATAAAGGTCTTGCAGGTGAAAACGGAACACCCTGTATAGTGCTTATGCAAATCGTTGTCCAGTAGGGTGGAGAAAAAAAAAGAAAACGCGGGAGTAGTAGGATGAATAAAAATTGAGTATCCATATCTCTATAAAAAGTCTAAAATATTAGCACACGATCAGATATTACGTTTTGCCTCTGACAGCTTAAAGAAAATTTAAGGTTTTATGAAAAAATGAATTTTTGCTCAATGGTCTAGAAAAACAAATCTAAAACGAAAAAAAAAAAAAAAACAGCTGAAAGTAAAAGTTAGCACAATTTCACAGCCTCTATAGAGTTGGAATATTAGGTATGGTTAATGTGCTTTGCCTCCGACAAACGGCTTAAAACTAACATTTTTGAGCAAAAATGCAGTATTGCTCATTCCTCTCATTTCTTCTCAGGAGACAGCCAAGATATCCCATTATTGACACACAAATATTGTATCTCTCTTAAAAACATTGAAACTACCCTAAAATTAATTTCATTATCATTGTTTATTAAACACTTTCTCTGTTGCGACCCCCTTAAAAACCGAAGACTATAAATATATAAATATAACAGTGGTCGGTTCTTTGTTTGTTTGTTTGGTTGGTTGGTTTGTTGTTTGGTTGGTTGGTTTGTTGTTTGGTTGTTTGAGTAAGAAGGGTCAGAGTGGAACTTTGTGTATTTATCTACCTTCTCGTATAGAGTTCAGGGTCATCCATTATCCCAGTTGAGCAGAAAAGTACAAGATTTTGAATTTTTTTCTTACAAATTATGTATTTGTGCCTACATTTGTAGAAAAATTAGATTTTTCTTCCAAGAAAATATTTTAAGCTAAACTACATAGTTTTATGACATTTATGACGGTTTTATGACCTCTGTTTCATTTCTTTGTAACTTAGAATATGGAAATAATTTTGTATCTAGTTGATGCTTAGGTTTTTAAAAAGTTCTGATAATATTGATAAGAAACTTCTAATTTTTAGCTAAATGTTTTGCTAACCGTTGGAGATAAAAGATATTGATCTATCTGCCCAATATTGTGCTCTTTTTTAGTGCTGTTGCACAACGTTTAAGAAACAAATTGTTTTGGCTCTTAACTTTTGTTTTTTAAAAATGATAAGAAAAAAGTTGATTTTCCCAAAAATCTTAAACTTTTATCAATGGTACGATTTGTAAAGCTGTGTAACATATTAGATACTTATATTATTACGAAACGGGTTTTTTTTAATTGAATGCGCATTTGCTTAAATTACGAAAATTAAACCTGTTATATTGAACAAGTTGCTCTCTGGCATTGTCAGATTTGGTTTTCAGAAATCGTTGTCTACTGTGGCCTTTTTAGTGCTTCAGTAATATATTTTATGATTGTTATTACTATTTTTTAGTATTTATTTGGGAATTTCACACTTTATTAATAAGAAAAAAAAAACACCATAATCTTTAGCTGCGACTATAGGTATAGAAAGTTGAACCAGCTCCTTACCAACTACAAAAGCGGTATTGTTTCATTTCAGGTAGTAATGTAAGCATTTGCTTTTTAAAATCCTTACTCCTGGTTCTGAGCATGTGGCAATGCATTTCTTTTGTAAACTCACCTTAAGTAGTCTTTATATAAAAGGTTATTTGCCAAATGTTGTTTGAATGTATGTTTTGTGTGTTCTATCGCGGAGTGTCTCAACTGTCCAGTGCGATAACTTAGTTTGGGCTTGCATTGGAGATCTTACAAATTTTGGAAAAAATCAACATAAAGAAAAAACGTCCATTTACTATACTTATTTCCTTTTAATTTTCATTGGAGATATTTTTAAAGGTAAGAAAGTTAAAGACTAGTTTCGGAAAAATTAACATTGGGAAACATTTCTATTTTAGTGCACTTAGCATTGAGTACTCACTGTGAGTAACTTTGCTATTATTAACCGTTCTGCTGAGTTATTGCATAATTAAAACCGCAATCATTAAATTATTTTATATACATCTCTACCCTCTGTGCAAAAAAAATCGCCATCAAACTAAACGACTATTTCCGCAGTACATTTACAATCCTTTGCCGTAGACTTTAAGAAAAGGGGAGTGGAGGGGTAAATGTGATTTAACAAGACAGAGTTAATGATAATAAAACATTATTGATTCATATGTCTTCAAACATTTAAATTCTGCTAGCTTGTTTGCTTACTCTTTGTTATCCTATTGTTAGCAAAACCTGTTCGGCAATTCCTTTGTGTTTTTTCTTCTTTTTAAATCATAAAAGCTCACATTTATAGGTGATTGCTTTCTAAGGGATGATTTCTATTCTTAATCCAAAGAGGGAAGGGTTAATATAAGAGGAGATTCCTAGAGCAATTATAGAACTATTTTTATCAATTTCTTAGATGGAAGATAAAAACCCATTTTACTGCTAAAATACGTGTGACTACAGAGTCTCTAACAAGAAGTTTTAGTTTTTTCTTTAGAGATGAGAAATCCTGATAATTTTTCTCATGAGAGTTATTTAGTAAAGCATTGATGACTTCAAACATAAAAGTAAAGACTTGGTTGATAACTCACTCTCGCTTCCTTCTGTCTCCTCGGTAAATTACAGCTTCGATAAATCTTCATAACGTTTTCGCATTCAGTCGATTTTCTTGAAAGGAATTTATTCTAATTCTTAAGCAGACTGGAAAGATATTATTGGATATTGCATAGCTCATATCCGCAACTCCTCACTTTATCGATTCAAAATTTTGAAAAGATAATTGCATTTGAATATGTATTTCTTGTTTTAATAAAGATTAATGTTCGATAACGACCGATATTTAAAAGAATAGTTTTCAATATACGGCAAATGCAATCGAACCCGTAAAAGAAAGGGATTAAAATTTGATATTTTATTTCGCTATTGACGAACTAATTTTACACGTACAGACAAACATAAAATACTTCGAACTTTTAATTTACTTTCATTAAGCCGTTTTTAAATATTTTTATAAAAAAGGCATGTGTTGCAATTTTTATAAAACTACGAAAAACAGCTGCGGTTTGCGCCCGGTAGCAGTAGAATTTTTAGGTAAAGGGTAATTAAAAAGTTGTTACTGGCAAATATCACTATGATCAGACCTGAGGATGTTGCTGAGAAGTTTTTCATAGAAGTTTCTGACTTTCTACTTCGTTCCGCATATTGTCTATTGGGGGAATAAACTGAGCACTTTGTTAGGCGATATTAGGAGCAATACAACAAGTAAACGTGGATACCTTTACTGCCTAATTAGCTCTGTAAATCCAAACTCACTACAGTTTAATCAGTAGCCTATTAGCTGTACTTATACATAGCGTTAGTGCAATAATGCAACTTTACAGTGCGTCGCAAAAGCGCATGAAAATATATAAATGTAAAAACAAAACTACTCAAATGATTGCTTTCAAATTTCTACTGTAGGTGGAAAGTGTGGTTATGGTAATAATTATGTATTTGAAGTTTTGGAAGAAAAAAAAAAAGTCAGAAAGTACAAAATACATACATTTTTATGTCACAAAAGTTTATACACAAATGCAAAATATTTATCTTTCATAAAGCATAAAAAACTTTTAACAGTCGGTGGTGTTTAAAATGACAATGACGAGATAAAATATGTGCTGTTCGATTGATAACGAGAGATAATAGAAGGTTAAGGGAGCGAGTCTACCACAGGCTTTCTTATCGCTGATTAGAGCTTTTGCACAGATTAGTAAGTAATACTGCCTTCCATTCTGGTCGAAGTCAAATGAGAGGTTATTTTAGATGTTCTATACTGGATAAATATTTAGCATAAGTGCTGGCGAAATTAACTTTGTGGTATTCTGAGATGTCCCTTCCTTTGTACAATGAGAAGTGTACATAGATTATATATATATATATATATATATATATATATATATATATATATATATATATATATATATATATATATATATATATATATATATATATATATATATATATATGTGTGTGTGTGTGTGTGTGTGTGTGTGTGTGTGTGTGTGTTGTGTGTTGTCTTGCTGAAATCTAAATGAGATCACCTATAAGTTCGCCTAACGAAAGCAAATGCTCACGCACAGTTTACTGATCGTTTTTTTTTTTTTTTTTTTTTTTTTTAATTTGTGTGCAATTCAGAGAGCAAAAAAATTTGCTCTTATTAATTCCAAAACCTTAACATATCATAAGCCGTTTACCATCTTGATGCCTGCAGCATATGCTCTTCGGATCTTTCCTTAACTCAATTTATAAGAATGATAACTAATCTATGCCGTCTACATCTATACTAATAATGTAAAGCTGAGGAGTTTGTTTGTTTTTATTGAACGCGCTAATCTGAAGAACTAATGATTCGAATTGAAAAATTCTTTTTGTGTTGAATAGTCCATTCATTGAGGAAGGCTATAGGCTGTAATTTACATTGATATTTTAAAAAGTTATTCAATGTTTTATGTGATTTTTAGCAGTTTTTAGTACTTTTTACCCCACAGACCCCGAACTAATTACGCCAGAAAAAAAAAAATTTGTACTAAAATTTAGGAAATTTATTTATAAGTATGTTAAAAAGAAAGTTTTTGCAGATAGAGCGTTTTTCTGTATTTTTTATGAATTTTTGAAGAAAACCTTGATTTCCTATTTTTTTCCTGGGTTTAATTTTTTCTAAACTCATCCGGCAAAATGTATAAAGGCACCTTTTCTGAAATTTAACTATGTAATAGTAAAGCAATTCCACCTTCTTCAGATTTTTTTTTTTTTTTTTTTTTTTTCAAAAATACGCATTAGTTATTTTTTTACAATTTTTTTAATGCGGAGCACGGCACGACTTCCAAGCATAGCCGAAGTTTTGTCAATCTTCAATATAGGATGGTCAACATGACTTGACACAACTTTTATTTTCAAGGTAGACCGGGCAATGCAGCTAGTCATATAATTTTTATCAAAGAAAATAACACTCAATCTTTGGTTATGTAGTTATATATGATATTTTTCCCATTAATTCCTTACTTATTTGTGACATTGTTTCAGAAAAATATTGCTAAGTGGATTCAATTTTAGCTTCTACATTGTCTCTCCTTCTTCGGACAGGAATAGAATGATTTCTGTATTTTGATCATTCGCTGAGCAATATCTGCCACTTAAATACTTTGAAAAAAATCTTCTTTATATATATATATATATATATATATATATATATATATATATATACACACACACTGGTGTATATTTATATATATATATATATATATATATATAAGGACGAAGTCGAAAAATTAGCATATCAGCAGAACGAAGAGGCAGAGCGGACAGAAAGACCAATCAGAAGATTAAGTAAGGTGATGTACGGTAGCAAATGCGCAGATATGCAGGCAGACGTAATGGGGGAGTGTCTGAGTAGTATAAAGCATGTTGTCGGTGTAAGATCAGTATTTCTGGCAAAGAGATTGCACGCCGTATAGCAGTTAAAATCACGCCGAGCTGCTGCCTCAGCGAGAAAGGGCGAATAATCAATCTGTTAGACGACATCTGGATGTTTTTACCCTAGGTCGAATCATTGGGAAGTTGGAGGAAGACTGCAGTGTGACAAGTGTGGCTGCAGAGTTCGGAATTGCTCACAGCATCGTTTCACAACTTTGGAGACAATTTCGAACTACAGGAACAGCTAACCGGGGGTTCAGTAGTGGTCGTCCACGAAGAACCACACCCGCAGATGACCGGTATATTGTCTTACAGGCCAAAAGAAACAGGCGGCAGACAGCGGGAGAAATCGCTAGACACAAGACACAGGCGACTGGACGACCGATATCGCGTTTTACCGTGGCAAGAAGACTGCACGGTGGTGGTCTGTTTTCACGACGCCCTATACGGTGTGTACCTCTAACGCCTGCCCATCGGAGAAGGCGTTCTCTGTGGTGCCGGGAACACCGGAATTGGAGAGACAATGAATGGGGGCGAGTACTCTTTACAGATGAGAGCAGATTCAGTCTGAGTACCGATTCTCATCGCATACTCATCTGGAGAGAGCGGGGAAGCCGCAATCATCCCTCGAACATCATTGAAAGGGACAGGTATGGAGGTCGCGGTGTTCTCGTTTGGGGAGGCATCATGCTTGGTAGTCGTACAGACCTTCACATCTTCGACGCAGGTTCAGTCAACGGGACCCGTTATTGTAACGAGATTCTTCTTCCATACGTGCGTCTTTTTAGAGGCGCTATGGGTCCGCAGTTCCTTTTCATGGACGACAATGCACCATGTCATCGCACAGTAGCTGCCAAACAGCTCTTAGAGAGTGAGGATATTGAACGTATGGATTGGCCGGCACGATTTCCGAAACTCAATCCCATCGAGCATGTATGGGATTTTCTAGGCAGTCGCTAGGCAGCTCGTACCTTACCACCAATAACGATTCGGGAGCTTCGATTGGCGCTGCAAGACGAATGGGCAGCAATGCCTCAACAACTCATTGACACCCTCATTTTCAGCATGGGCAGACGCTGCAAAACCTGCCTGGACTGGATGTTTCTTGCTGGACACCCATCACAGGGATGTTTCGACCTTCAGTCGCATTGCGCTCGGTGCTACTTTTTCAATAAAGATTCTTTTTATCCCTCTGATTTCTCTTTTAGTAAGTGTTGCTTACATTACACATGTCCTTACGTATTGGGGATCTTACGGTATTAAATGTGTTGATTTGGAAAGCTTTTGTACAAAGTTATATTGAAAAAACCGTCTCGTCCTTAATTTTTGCACACCAGTGTGTATATATATATATATATATATATTAGGGTGGTCCTTATTTTTGAAGTTGCAGATATTTTACGCGACGCCCCCTCAATTTGTTCCATTGTACAAATAAACGATCCTTACAAAATTTTAAGTCAATCCATGAATATTAACACGTGCCATTAGGGCCCCCTTCTTTGAGTTTCGAAGAAAAAATTGCGGATTTTTTGATTTTTATGTAAAAATATTCCAACGTTTTTTATTTAAAGTAATTTTGAACCTCAATAGGTGCTGCTACTTCCAGACCGACCATTCTCTTACTTTCATTCTGTAAAATTTAACATGTTACAGAGAATAAAATGTACACCAATGGCCTTGGGTCAAGCTTACCGCTGTTCTGCGCTTGTTCCAGCCAAGCGGCAGGGGAACGTTTCTTCCCATCAAGATGGACACAAGGGATTTTATAGGCCATTAATGAACGGCCTAGGCGATTAATGCACGATCTTTGACAACAACAAATTGCCTCTACCTGGCTTTGGGTGTGTTGATTTACAAAATTCCCTGTGTATGTAATAGGTGTGTCAAATAGAGTCGCAAGGTTTCAATGCTATAAATATAAGTAATGGCAATTGTATTTTAATTCGCTGTTCTTTAGTTATAAACATACCTAAATGCTTTAGCAATTTTTAATTTTTAAAATATAAATTTCGAAAAATCCTCGATTACTCTAATGTAAAAATATACTGTATTTTCCCATAACTAAAATATAAATTTAAAAAAAAATATCCAGATGGGAACAATGTAGAAATCTATGCTTTAAATGAATTTTCTTCTATTTCAGTACATAGTCTTTTATTATCATCAAATTCTTGCGATTCACAAGATTTAGAAACTGAAATGGGTATCTATCTTAACCTGTTGAACTTTTGTTTTCTACAGCTGTTCTACCACAATGCAAAAAAGCTTGACAACTATTGATATCTGCTGGCTTTTCATCACTGTTAGACAAATGCCATATTAGGGATAGTTGTTCATTTATTTACAGTCTATGTAGCTGCAGTAAATTTAAATCCAAATGACCTAGTGATCAATCGTACATTCCTTAGGAGAGTAAAGGAAAATTTTCTAGAGGTAAAATTAAATTTCATGAATTTAAATTTAGATTTTGTATTTATTCACTGGGATACAAAGCTACATTTAGATGTAACTGGAAAAAGAACACCGACAGGATTACCGTGATAGCTTCAGGTTCTAATATTGAACAGCTACTCGGAATTCCTTAGATATTTCTTCAGTTGTATATGATATATTAAAGGATAGCGCTTTATTGCTAACTGTTCTAGCTGTAGTGTTTGATACAACGACTTGCAATACCAACCATATAAATTGTGCATGCAATTTTTTAGAGTTAAAACTGAACGGTGATATATTACATTTAGATTGCCATCATCTTGAAATCGTACAGCAGTGTGTCCTTAAAAAGTTCTTGCCTTTCTTAGTTCTAAATCAGATATTCAATTATTTAGGCTTTTCAAAATTTTGTGGAAAGATCTCCATCATTCAGAACTTGTAACATTTCAATCAAGTACACATACCACTTAAATTCTAAAAGACGAAGTTGATGACATATTATTGTTCGTGAAAAGCGGAATTGAGAAAGATTACAGAGAATTCTCATAACTTGTAATAACATTTCCTGGTGAATTTCCTCCTACAGGGATATGTTTTCGGCAACCTGAAGCTTATCCCTGAGCCACAGGGGTGGCAAAAGGAATTTTTGCTTGAAAATTTTTATATTTAGGAAACAATTTAAATTGACCTTTCATGAAAAGAAAGTCCTTCAATGCTGTTTTATAAAGCTGTTTTACAATTAAATGCTGTATGAAGATATGTTTTTTCGCAGCAACCTAATCGAGGCTCCTTTGAATAATATAATATGTCTGAAAAACTAGCAGCGTACAAAATGACGACAAACATGCAGCAGAAGCAGTGATTGGAAAATTCATAAATCACTTATGGTATTTAGGGGATAAACTAGTAGCTTTGTCCGTATTGGATGAAGGAATTAACTTTGAAGATATAAAAAGACTAGTCCAAAAATGCTTGTGACAAGGAAGACGTGTCTGATGACTGTTTAACAAATTTCAAATAACAGTACATGGTTTGGAATACTTTCTTAGTAAAGATCTTCCTCTTTATAGAATTAATTACGAGTCAATAAAACTGTTTGATAAGTTACAAATACTAAAAGATTTTTTTCCTATTTGATCCTGATTCACGGCAAAATGAAGGAAGCTATTTAAAGGGAAAAGAGATCGTTAAAATTGTGAATGATTGTGAATGATACAACTGAAAGAGGAGCACAATATTAATCAAAGAATTTCACAACTAATTTACCAAATATGAGGCAGAAAACAATGTATTTTACAGACCGTCCAAGACTATCGGAAAATAATACACACTATCGAGATACATTGAGAAAAGCGTACGATTAAGGAAAGTTTCTAAAGCATTATTTCATTCTTATTCAACGTAAAATCTTTAGATGATATAAATAATTAAAAAGATTAATTTTAGTGCTACCTCACTGTAAAAATATTTTGCAAACCTAGGAGAATTCGAAGATTTGTGGAAAAATTATCAAAAGTGTTAAAGTTCAACGGCCTAGGGGCACGTGTTATTATTGACCGACCGAGTTCAAATTTTGCACACGTTACTTTTTATTATAGTGTCACAAAACTAGGGGGCGTCACTTGTTGAATTCAGAATTTTTTTCCCCATATAAATAAGGACCACCCTAATATATATATATATATATATATATATATATATATATATATATATATATATATAATACTTCTTACTGAGAACTGATCAGAAAATGCTTTGTAGCAATTTGCTATCTGAAAATTAACATGATATTGATCTGCACTTTTTGTGATATTAAGTAAATCCTACAATTAGGATATTTTTATTAAAATGCGTACACAGTGCATATAGTAAACTAAATACACTTTTTTAATCATCAAAAGAAAAAAAAAACAAATTTCCAGTGTTCCACGTCAGTTGAGGCAAATTGTGTTTAACGACACTATAGACAGAAGTGCACTATAATAGGAGAAATAAATAATGTTTCCCTCTTTTATTCTATCGTTTTCATCATCTAGACTGTCACTATAACATCAATAAATAACAGAATAAGTACAGCTTTTTGTGGGAAGGCCTTCATGCGGCAGACATATCTTTGGCACTAATATATTTATCATATTTTTTCCTAAACTATTTATCTCCTCATTATTGCTGTAAAGATTTGACTGAAGATTTTTATACTGAATGTCAACGAGCATATTACTATTATATGTATGAACTGTTAATTGCTTGGAAAAATAATAGTACCGTTGCTGTTTTAAAATTTTTTCCATAATTTTCTTTTGCACGTAGGGATTTTAAAATTGTTCCTTTATTATGTATTAGAGAAAAAACTGATACAGGTTGCATAACTTTACATTAAAACTAGTACAACGTATGTTTCACACATCTTGAAAACCAACCCATCAATAAACTAATAAACAGTACGTCTCGAATCACGTGATAGTTGCGTTCAAGACACCTCACGTAAGAGCTTCGGTACTGTTTGGTTTAAGTTTTGGTTCATGTCGGCTTTCTAATAACCAAAAATGTCGACGCGAAATCCACAATGAAGGGTTAGGAGGGATTGTACTTGTGAACGAGACAATAGGGAAAAGTGGCTTCTATACAACCTTGAATCTTTAAAATATTGATTTTCAAACCATTGAATTTCAAACACTAAAGGGTGTTTCCCTCTTTTCAGTTTATGCCAAGTACCTACATTAGGAAATTTTCATAAACACACGGAAAATGGACTGAAGCTAATTTGAAAAATGCTGTTAAAGCATGGGTCAGAAAATCGGATCAAAAGCGAATGTGTGGGATGCCGTGAATATTACAATGAGACAAAAAATAAATAAATACAGTGTGTATCTTGTTTCAGTTTGCTTTACGAAGGATGCTCACGGTTTGAAGTAACATGAAATCATTGTGAGATTAAATTAAGTAGCAAGAAATAATTACCGAGGAACAATCATTAATCTTAAATTAATGATTGTTCCGCAGCTTAATCTTAACCGCTTTAATCTTAATTAAATCTTAATTCATATTATCTAAAAACATTTTCATATAGTGTTTGAATTCAACAAGAATTCCAGAAATAACTTTCATAACTTAAGTTTTATGCATATTAAAAAAATAATAAAAAAAAAACATACTAGGAATCCCTTAGGAGATGCGACCTTCTACATTAGGACTTTTATACGATACATCAACCACTATATGTATATACAATGAAAAGCAAAATATATGTAAATTAACAGATTTTAGAGAGCAAAGAAAAAAGAAGGTCCATCTCTCCCAGAATTTCCCATTATTTTTAGGAATTTAGGTTTAAAAGAACAACACATTATGATATACAATGTTTTCCAAAAGAAAAACTAAATATTTGTTGTATTTCGCACAGTTTGCTAAATTCAATACTTAACTGGAAATTACAAAAGAAGTGGTTCAATAAAGTTTCACGAAACCAATATTTCTCTTAGTGCAACACACGAAAAAGATTATCGATACATATTTTGAAAAGTTTTTAAAAATATCATTTTTAACTCCAACTGCTTTTGACAAATTAAATTATTAGTTCCTGTTGTTTGCTTTCAATTTCAACTTAGTTTTCTACTTAGATTTCTCCTCTCCTTTTGAAATTACATTACGAAATGAAAATTATTGCACAATAAACAGATAATTTCTCTCGGAAGCAAAACTAATTATTCGTTTTTAATCTTCCTGGCATAAGTTATTGGTTTTCTTTATCTAATAGGAAATCAATGGCACTTACAGAGATGGTTAGTGACTATTTTAAATCTTTCAGAAATTAATGTAAGAAAGGAATGCTTCAATAAAGAGGAACTTATAACAAAGCGAGCATTTTCCTTTTCTAAAGTAAAATGCAGAAAAACACTTTAAAAAGAAGGACTTTTCTAAGAAAGAACAAGCAATATTACATATTTTTTGATCCCTCAATGTTTCGTTATCCTTAGAATGCATAAAATTTATCAATCATAACTAAAAAAGAAAGTTGATGATACTAAACAATTTCAATATATTTCTTACACGATAGTGCAAGTTAGAACTACATGAAGTTTTTTGCCGTTCAATTTTTGAAATTCGTGAAGTTCGAAAGGGTGTTTTGCGATACACTGCATTTTAAATACGAGGCGTATTTTTTAAGTAAGGTCCGTTTTGTTTTAGACACCAGTTGTTCACACGCATACTGCAACGAACACGTGCGTCGTGTACCAGCATGTCTCGGGAACAACTGTGCTCATTTTCAGCTCTGTACCTAACCTGTACTGTTCTATCGTATGCTTTCATAATGTTGTAGACTATCAACTCGCCTGCCGCATATGAGGTTCGCTTCCACGGAAGCCATTAAATTGTCTGTAATCAAAAAATAGCGACCGGAGCGCTCCTTATCATGGCCGTTGTCACCGTCAACTTTGAATAATCTTACCCATTTACGCACTTTGCTTTCACTTATAGCAGTTAGCTATCCTAAATACGGAGAGATTGGACAACTTCGGAACGGCGGCCATCTTATGTCCAAAGATGCTCACTCTCCGTAGACCGTAATGCATCTTATGCCCCAAGATTCACTGAAAATTGTTTCGAAAAAATGGGAAGCAAGTTTTAATATTATGAAATGCAATGCGCAGATCAAAAATATCTGTTTGTTTTCTATCTTTATGAAAAAATGTTTGAGAAAAAAAAAGTTTAGTTGTACCCGCTATGACAATGCGAAACGACTGGTGCCGAACTGTCAGACTTGGCACTCACTCCGTTTAGTGAAAATACGAGGAGAAAAAAAAAATCTGTTCTTTAAAGATTTCATGTCCTATATTCCGTGGGAAAGCTAAAAATTCACACAGCGCAGCATTTCGAGCTGAAAACACTTGGACGGAGATCTCTCAACATGGCGGAGATATCTCCGTATATAGGATCTCTAATAACAGTATCACCGTACACATCGCAAATTCGTCGATGAATTTATGCAGCAGTTAGGCTCCTTGCTGACAAAAAGCGTACCACTGAGCGAACCTCACATGCGGCGAGCGAGTTGATAGTCTTGAACACTATGAAACCATAGAACAGAAACGTACAGGTTAGCTACAGAGCTGAAAATGAGCACAGTTGTTCCCGAGGCATGCCAGTACACGACGAACGTGTTCGTTGCGGTATGCGTGAGAACTACTAGTGTCTAAAACAAAACAGACCTTACTTAAAAAAAAAAAAAAAAAAAAAAAAAAAAACAAGCCTCGTGTCTTATTTCATTTATTTACGTTTTATTATTAGTGTTTGTTTTTCAGATGATTTTAATCAAAACGAAGAGGAGTCCTCAATCTGCTCTCTACGCTCGCCAACGCCCATTTGCCGACTGCAACGGCTGGCCCGCCACCGGTCTTTGGTGGGTTGAAGTATATTTCAGTTTTATGAATATTTTGTTCAAAACAAGAATTAAAAATTAACTAACATAATTTGAAACAAAAACTTAACTTCATTTTTTAAGGAGTTTTAGGAGCAAATAGTAATTTTAAGCGTTATCTGGTTTTAGGAGAGGAAAATTAAAATCTTTGTCGTATTTGCAATAGTTCAATATTTTGAACTTACAAAAATACCGGTACGGCGAATAAATCAAAAAATACTTTTTAAACAACGTAAAAAATTTCTAAATGTATCTATCTTTCCAAATTATCGATTCAAGTTTTCGTGGAACTGTTAATGTTAAAACTTTTTTCAACTGCTCAAAGTTAAACAAAAATTTCATGTGGAAAAAAATTAAGTATAATCTCAAAGTTCTCTATTACAAATTATTTTTCATAAAAAATAATTTTTCTGAACTACCTTACACCATTAACTTAAAAGCTATTGCAAATAATAGACATATCGCCCGACTTAACAGAATGATCGACATATGAACTCATTACACATCTCTTAGCCTTATTAACAATTTCCTTTTTTTTTCCATCTTTCAATATAAAACATAGTAAAAAATGCATATTTTTCATACAACTTTAAACATAGTTATTGTTTCATTTATAAGAAAAGAACTCAATTATTCCGTAAAAATTTATTGTTGACAATTTAGCAGTTACACTTTTACGCTTTAAATATTTGACTTACATTGAACTTAACCAAAGAAATATTTCATCACGACACCATAGTGGACATAAACCTAATTTATTATTCTGAAGTCTTTAGCACTTTGTTCCTTCGTACTTTAATCACTTTGTCAAAAAGACTCTTCATGAAAGGAATTCTTCACTTTTGTATTTAAATACGTGTGAAGTTTTGTTCAACATGATAGTAGTACAGGCATTTGAAAGATGATTCATTCATAAAAGGTATATTACATCATTCACTCCGGCTCATTCATTAATTAAAAAAAGAGACTTTAAAGATATCATTTACTGTCCTGGAGGTTTTGTTCTTTGAGACTTTGTGGCAGTCAAAAAGAGATAAGCTTCGTATAACACTCTTCTTTTTGTTTCACCCTCCTGAGTGGTTCCATATTGCAATAGATTCTGCGGCTAAGTTGAACAAAAAGTTGTAACGATCGGCGGAAAACAACGAGACATACCACACTTTGTTAACTGAAGTTTCAAACACAAAAGACTCTGAGAATACGGGGTTGCATATTGTTTCTTATCTGCAGCGCGGGAATGAATTAATGTTAAAAAATTTAAGCGGGGAGTGTTTAAGATTTGCGATTTTAAACCTTGTAGTTTGCTTTTCAAGCAAGTGAGTAGAATCCTGAAGTCTTAGTTGCACAATAAGGCCCGAAGGGTGTTTTTTTTTTTTTTTTTTTGTTTGTTTGTTTGTTTACTTGTGATCTAAAATTAAAAAAATGAAAGGAATATTTTCCCAATTGTAATGAAAATTGTAAATATTTGTATTTCTGACAAGTTAAAATATGCTTTACTGGTTTTGGTCATCTAAAATATAATAAAAACGTCTTTTTCTTTTAAATTTAATTGGGGTTTCTTTAATAATGTGAGACATACTGTAAGGGTTTATATTTTTAAGACATATCTCTATCAACAAGTTTATAGCCTAATGGCGGATAATCAATTTATTTTATTTCAGAAAGTTCACAAAAAATGAATCGCTTAAGGCTACAGTAGACACTAAAAATGCTGAAAATTGAGCAAAAAATCGAAAAAAAAATCTTTTTAGCCTTTGTTTTTAATACTATATCCAGGGCAACAAGATTTTTTTCATTCTATGCGTTATTCAATAAATTATGTTTTTTTTTTTTTTTTTTTTTTCCGCTTCCGTGTTTACATTTTTCAGCTCGTATACACGGCTGTTACTATTTACGTAGAAGCATAAACTTAAAATGTTCCATGCACCACCATATTTACCGGATTATAATGAAGTTTTAGAATAAAATTTGAATAATACCTTGTTTTAGCTTTATGCATAAATTTCAGTAATGACGGTTATGTAAAATTAGAAATTCAACTCTTTTGTCACAGTTTTTGCTGAAAATGTCACATAAATTTTCATTTTCAGCCATTTTTTTTTAAACTGTTTCATAAAATATTACATGTAGTGCAAACAACACTGTAATTTTGCCTAATGAGTGAAAAAGAAGTGGAAATTCAGAGTTTGAAAAAAAAACTATGTTGCATGAAGCAATTTGAAATTCGCGAATTTTCTTAATTTTTTTTTAAATTTTAATTTTCTGAAAAGTGTTTTTTTTTTTTTTGCCCCATTTTTTATATTTTTTTACATGCACATAAAGTTTTAGCCATCTAGACCAATTATTGGAAAAAAATATATATATTCACTGTAGCCTAGCGAATTCTGAGGAAACAAAGCTAACTTTTCATTTAAATGCATGTCTGGGAATTACTTGATCATAGTAGTCGCATTATTTTTTGTGTCATATTTTTTGTCAATAAGCATCGGTTTTATAGAAAATGAAGGTCCTATCCTTGTAATTCAATCCTATGTAATTCAAACACAAATTCGGAAATTATTGCTCATATCTATACTTTTTGTTAAAATTGAGGTACAGTCACCAGGTGGTTCTTTGTCACATATTTCTACTAAATACAAAGTTTTATGGTCATGGAGCCGCAAAACTTTAAATGTCAGTTTCTCATTTTGAACTCAGCTGCACATACGACTTTTGCGCTTAGCACGGCAGCATACGCTTCAAATTAGCTTTAATATTTTTTTCTATTTACCAGATTTTTTTCAATTGGTCAGAATTTTTTCAATATAATTTCAAAAAAGTACATCTTTGTTTTTATGTGAAATAACTAAAATAAATATAATTTATAAAATTTCTGTTCATAGAAGCTGAAAACTGTGCTCTTTTCATTATTATGACTTGTAACTAATCTAACCCCAACTATGCTTTCAAAACATATTTTTACTTTCCAAAGTAAGTTTTCCAAAACTAAACCGAAATGGTTCTTAAAAATGGTCAATAAAGCTACTATCAAATTACATATACCCTTCAGAATAACTACAGATTAATAAAACTAAAATAATAATAACACATTTCTTTTAAGATATACAGTGAAAACTCACTTTTCAATCAGGGTGTTTCTAACTGCGCTCTTAATGGAAAATGGCCACACTCAGAATATTGATTTTTAGTTTGTTGAATCACAACTAGTATCCTATGACACCAAACCAATTTTTTTTCTTTTTTGAACTTTATTCATCAAAGCTAGGTGGAACCCGTTTTAAACCATGTCTGATTTATTACCAACCTTACATATATTATACAATCTAAAAAGCAGTTAGTACATAAAAGTAATTATAAACTAATGAAGAATGCATACTGTGGAAAAAACTACCCATATTCCTAAATAAGTAGAAGATTAATCATATGGACTAATCTAATGTCGGTAAACTACCACAATCATTTCACTATACACAATATATTTAGCTGGTATTAATCAAAAATCTAACTCAATTGAATGAAACCGCAGAAAATACGATAAATTTCTGTATAAGAAATAAGTAAACCATTTTAAACACAAAAAGAAAAAAAAAGCACAAGATCATTAAAACTCCGGAAGTAAAAATTCATATCTAATGCGTTTTTCAGCAAGCTTAGCAAAAGTTTAAAGGCATTAAGTTAATAGAGTATTTTTTGAAAGGGATTCCTTTCAATGCACACTTCATTTAAAGGTTCTATTGATCAGTGACGGTTAATATGCTAATCCGTTCTTTGACAACAATTGATGAGCGTTATTAATTTTAGTTGTTTTTATCAAATAAAACGTCATCTACTGACCATGTAAGTACATGACACCAGTTCTCTTTTTTCGGATTGCGAGTAAAAATTATAACAGTGTGTTACATTTCATGTCATTCTTAGTGTTATTGGTTTTTAGTTTCTATCTCAACGCGTATTGCCATGTGAGTTATTGATTAATGTCTTTTGGTATAGTTTCAAGGGTAAATACAACCTTTAACCTTGCAGAAATGGGTAAAAATAGTCGAATTCGATATACTATAACTCTGAAAAGATACATTTATTTATTATTGTTGTCATTATTATTATTATTTTGTAGAAAACCATTTGTTCCTTTTTTTGCTGTTTGTATTTTTAAAAACTGAATATTGGTAAGTATTTATTTGAGTGAGAAATAAATAGAAGCATACATTTTTGAGAAAAAATGAGTAAGTTACCTTGTGGGCATGGTTAAAAGAAAAATATTGATCAAAATATAATATTTTTAGTGTCTTAATGATCCAAACTGTCAGTAGTAAGAAACTGAACCATATTTTTTTTAAAAATGAAGTGTAATTTCTATTCGATATAGCAGTTTTAATTAACACAACAACAAAAATGTCGTCTTTTTTATTCTTTACGTAATTTTTCATATAAGAAATTTTACACAAACTGAGGTTCGCTTTATAAAACAAGACATTGTACATGTTCAGTAAAAATATTTCTTAGTTATTGAGATAGCACGCACAAATAAAAAAAAAACAAATAAAAAAAAATTGCGATAGATGGCTTTTAGGTTATTTTTACAGTAAATAACATAAAACAATTGATACATTTTTTCTCATATCTTTCTTATTTTTGAACTTTTTCAAAGCTGTTTATGTATAATTGTTAAAAAAAACAACTGATAACAATGTATATTTTGTTTTCGAAAAATTTTGTGTATATATATATATATATATATATATATATATATATCAGGGTGGTCCTTATTTTTGAAGTTGCAGATATTTTACGCGACGCCCCCTCAATTTGTTCCATTGTACAAATAAATGATCCTTGCAAAATTTTAAGTCAATCCATGAATATTAACACGTGCCCCTAGGGCCCCCCTTTTCGAGTTTCGAAGAAAAAATTGCGGATTTTCTCATTTTTACGTAAAAATGTTCTAACGTTTTATATTTAAAGTAAATTTGAACCTCAATAGGTGCTGCTACTTCCAGACCGACCATTCTCTCACTTTCATTCTGTAAAATTTAACTTGTTACAGAGAATAAAATGTACACCAATGGCTTCTCTGCGCTCTTCCGCGCTTGTTCCAACCAAGCGGCTGGGGAACGTTTCGTCCCATCAAGATGGATGCAAGGGATTCTATTAGCCATTAATGAATGGCCTAGGCCATTAATGAACGATCTTTGACAACAACAAATTGCCTCCTTCAGGCCTTGGGGGTGTTGATTTACAAAATTCCCTGTGTATGTAATAGGTATGGCAAATAGAGTCGCAAGGTTTCAATGCTATAAATACAAGTAATTGCAATCATATTTTAATTCACTGTTCTTTAGTTATAAACATACCTAAATGCTTAAGCAATTTTTAATTTTTAAAACCTAGTTTTAATTATTACCTAGTTTTACAAATGATAACTGTTTTTACATCTTACTAAGTATCAAATTAAGCGTAATGCGTTGTAGCGTAATGTTCAAGTGTTATGTTGTGCAGCTAACAATAGACACAAATAAAAATATCATTTTCATGATTGGAACATTCCTCATGTCACCACTCTTGGCTTTTACAGCTGTGGATCCATTCTTCTGTTGGAGGGTCTCAAAATTCCACTTTCCAAGCACGGCATCTTAGAGCACTATTCTTTGAATTTGATGCAACTGCATTGCTTAGCATGAATACAGGTCCACAGTAATAGACTTGGGCCTACAGGAGCTTGGTCTGAGGTTTTTTCTTTTTTTACTCCCTTTTTAGCTTCACGAGCTTTTTTTCCCTGTTTTTTTTTTTTTTTTTTCTTGTTTTGACATTTCTTTGATGGGTGTGCTTGTGAGAATGTTTGAACTTCAGTTTTTGTTTTTTCTCATTGTGTTGTTTTAGGAAATGCATTGAAATCAAAAACACTAACATGCTTCTTTGGTGTATCGGAATCAGCATTTGCCATAACTTCTGCTTCGTCTGGAGGGCTTATATGTTGGTTTTTTACTCCCAAGGTCAGAGGATTAGTACTATTATTCTCAGTTTCAGAGCCAACAACGTCATAGTCCGCTAAAAAACAAGAAAATGATGAAATTCGATACCTCATTCTTTAAACTCTTTATCGGCATTTCCAACTGTAGCTGCTTTGAAGTGGGTACTCAAAAGCTCACCAATACTTTTTTTCTGTGTTAGTTTGTTCTTGATGAATGACCATAAAGTTGATGCATGCTTGGCTATAGTAGGTTTTTAATGGGCAGAAAAATAACGCATCAGGAGCTGATCAGGAAATGTGATAGGTGAAATGGCAACCCAACCACGATAATGTTTTTTCACTGCAATATAAGATAGCCTGCAAAGCTATGTGAGATTTATGATTGTCAATAATCAGCAGAGCAGGAGATTCTTTGCTTGGTTTCATTCATTCAACTAGTCATTTGGTCAACTAGTTTATAAATAGCCCCTGGTCACCCGCTTTCGAACGATACCTCCCTTATTCAATGCGCCCTTTAGCCCCAGAGGAGAAGCGCAAGGTCACGTGGACAAACGCACAGCGTTTACAGGAATTTAATCAAGTGAATAACATAGTTAGTTTAATAAATTCCGGAACACGGGCAATAGACAAGCTCGTCATCTTGCCCCGTGTTGCTGCTCGTCATCTTACCCCAGACTGCCTGTTTGAACGGATTCTTCTCCATTGCCATAACAAAATGCGATTAATTGACATTTATTCATGGTAATAGGTAGTATTTAAACTAAGTTACTCATAAATACTCAAGAGACACGATATATCCTATATGTATATGCAGCAGAGCTTATTTACACATGAATAAAAGTTATATCGTGTCAACGGTAAACAATCAGAGCTTCAGAACTAACACAAATATGGCGATTTCAGCGTCTCTATACTATTGCTGAACGAATAGCGGATAGGAGAGCCAGTAGCATGCAGTTGATGCAGTTACCTAGTTTAAAACGGAAAAATGAAGGCATTCGTCATCTTGCCCGGCTTGTCATCTTGCCCCGGTCTCCCCTATATGATATATTAAAGGATAGCGCTTTCTTGCTAACTGTTCTAGCTGTAGTGTTTGATACAACGACTTGCAATACCAACCGTATAAATTGTGCGTGCAATTTTTTAGAGTTAAAACTGAACGGTGATATATTACATTTGGATTGCCATCACCATGCACTTGAAATCGCACTGCAGAGTGTGTCCTTAAAGAAGTTCTTGCCTTTCTCAGTTCTAGATCAGATTATTTAAGTGCTTCAATATTTTGTGGAAAGATCTCCATCATTCTGAACTTATAACATTTCAATCAAGTACACATACCACTTAAATTCTAAAAGACGAAGTTGATGACATATTATTGTTCGTGAAAAGCGGAATTGAGAAAGATTACAGAGAATTCTCATAACTTGTAATAATATTTCCTGGTGAATTTCCTCCTACAGGGATATTTTTTCGGCAACCTGGAGCTTATTCCTGAGCCACATGGGTGGCAAAAAGAATTTTTGTTTGAAAATTTTTATATTTAGGAAATAATTTAAATTGACCTTACATGAAAAGAAAGCCCTTCAATGCTGTTTTACAATTAAATACTGTATGAAGATATGGTTTTTCGCAGCATCCCAATCGAGGCTCCTTTGAATAATATAATATGTCTGAAAAACTAGCAGCGTACAAAATGACGACAAACATGCAGCAGAAGCAGTGATTGGAAAATTCATAAATCACTTATGGTATTTAGGGGATAAACTAGTAGCTTTGTCCGTATTGGATGAAGGAATTAACTTTGAAGATAGGAACAGACTATTCCAAAAAATGCTTGTGATAAGGAAGACGTGTCTGATGATTGTTTAACAAATTTCAGATAACAGTAGATGATTCGGAATACTTTCTTAGTAAAGATCTTTTTTATTTATAGAATCAATTACGAGTCAATAAAACTGTTTGGGATAGGTTACAAATACTAAAATATTTTTTTTCCTATTTGATCCTGATTCTTGGCAAAATGAAGGAAGCTATTTAAAGAGAAGAGAGAGTGCTAAAGTACTGAAAATTGTGAATGATACAACTGAAAGAGGAGCACAATATTTATCGAAGAATTTCACAACTAATTTACCAAATATGAGTCACAAAGCAATTTATTTTACTGACCGTCCAAGACTATCGGAAAAAATACACACTATCAAGATACATTGAGAAAAGCGTACGATTAAGGAAAGTTTCTAAAGCATTGTTTCATTCTTATCCAACGTAAAATCTTTAGATGATATAAAGTAATTAAAAAGATTATTTTTAGTGCTACCTCACTGTAAAAAATATTTTGCAAACCTAGGAGAAACGATGTACTGGGTCTGAAGTAAAAACTCGAAGATTTGTGGGAAAATTATCAAAAGTGTTAAAGTTCAACGGCCTAGGGGCACGTGTTATTATTGACCGATCGAGTTCAAATTTTGCACACGTTACTTTTTATTATAGTTTCACAAAACTAGGGGGCGTCACTTGTTGAATTCCGAATTTTTTTTCCCATATAAATAAGGACCACCCTAATATATATATATATATACACACACACACACATATATATATATATATATATATATATATATATATATATATATATATATATATATATATATATATATATAAATGAATAATATATATATATATATTTATATGTATACATATATATATATATATATATATATATATATATATATATATAAATATATATATATATATATTTATATATACATATATATATATATATATATATATATATATATATATATATATATATATATATATATATATATGCATTAAGTAATATAATTTCAAGAATGTTAATGTACTCATATTATTCTGTAAATAATTAAGTTTGCATAATTTAAGTTTTTTTTTTTTTTGAAAAACCCTATTCTTAAGGGTAGAGGGAGAGACAAAACAAATGTTTTATTATAAAATAAAACTTTGTCGAGAGACGCAATAGAACAAGCATTTAAACTGCTCGATTTCATTAGATGACTTCAAATTGTTCTCTAGATAAAGTAAGTATCCAGACAATAATGTTCTTGGAACTTAATGGCACTAAAAAGAATAGACCTAGCCACTTTACTTTCAACTGTGCTTTTGTTTTAGTTTATGCGTGTAACTTGTTATCAGGCTAATCTCTTTATGTCAGGACGGCTTCTCAGTCGTAATTTCCAGTATCAGTCGGTTTTGCCGTCATGTTATTGTAAATTTATTTTTATCACTTTGAACGAGCAGTCTTTAAGTCAAGGTTTTGTTTTTCGAATATAAAACAATACTGTACACACTTTAAGAATTACGTCTGAAAGCTTTTTGGATTGTTTTATTTCTTTAAAAACAAAAATCGATTTTGCTATTGTTAAGCTGAAGACGTTTTTAATTTTAGCAAATTAAAAAAAAAAAAAAGAAATGTGTTTGCTTTGTTGTAAAAAGATTTGTAAAAATGGTGCATTTTCGTTGCATTTCATTTTGTAAAAAACCTTGAAATTAGCATGAGCTGTATTACCGCGTTTCAAAATTATGGATAAAGTATTAATCGAATTGAAGAGAAAATACGTGATACACAGAAAGTTAAGCTCTAAGTAAAGATGAATAATCATACTTTCACAAAATGCCCGTAAAACTGAATCTACTTTACATGGAACTAGTTGTACTTGCCTTAAACTTTTAAAGTGAAATTGTAAATGAGGCGTTTTTTACGAGAACTAGCTTCCATCCCTTAATTTTCAAAAGTGTCCCCCCCCCCGCCCCATAGCTTTATACATCTTTGATTATACTATTACGCCATACGTTGATTTGGAACGAATCTTTCTTAATCAGACCAAAAACCACTGCTACAAATCCGTTTTGCTTCAAAACCAACTCAATCCATGCTTTTACTATATCAAGCTAAGTACCGATAGCTTTATCAACATTATTATACTAAATTTCTTAATAAACTCATATTTTAAAATGCAGAGGGTAATACTACACATTAAAAACAATTTGGAAATGTTCCTGGAAATAAAGGGGCACCTAATGTGCCCATTTTCCGTCAGTAACATATAAACTACAAAAAACAGGAACGGTTTTCGCTAAATGTCATTATCTTTCTGAAATTATCCTTGAAACTTTTTGAAGAATTTTGAAATTTTCCCGGTTTAAACCAGTCATGTCTCGGAAACCTTCTGGAAAAAGTAGGTAGATTTAATGTAATTGATTACAACCGTCCTGATTTACCAAGCAAGCTCCAGAAGCAATTATGTAATCAAGGTCAAAGCTAAGACTGAACTGCAAGTAAGAAGCAATCATCTTTCTTTCGTTGCAACTATCCAGTGGCTTATTTGCTGTCACTGGGAGCTTAGTCAATCTGGTAGGGCCGTAATTGAGCTAAAGCCGGTACACTTAATAATCATGCTCAGTCAATCTTTAAACTGGTAGCTAAAAATACTTTTCACGAAAAAAACTAACGGGAAAATAGATAAAAAGTTGTTAAATCCCGATGCCAGTGTAAGCATGAAAGGGAGAATCCGAATAAATTTAGCCAGAATTTGAATGGAAAATTAAAATATGCAAATTTATTCATACGGTTTACTTAAAAACCAGCTCAATACAAAAGTGCCCCCCCCCCCCCAATCGCCTCCCATATCTTGATACTTCTTTGTCTAAACTATTGCGCCACAGGCGATTTGGAACGACTCCCTCTCAATCAGATCAAAAATCACTGCTAAAAGACGCCTTTACTACAAAACCAGCTAAATCCATGTTTTTACTATATCGCTACTGTAAATACTTACTGATTACATCATCAACAATACTGTATTAAATTTCTTAATCAGCTCATGTTTTAAAATGCAGAGATAAGTACTAGGCAGAAAAGTGAAAATCCACATAAATTTAGTTAGAATTTGAATGGAAACTTAATATATACTAATCTAATAATCCGGTTCACTTCAAAACCAGCTCAATACAGATTGTTTTTACGTTTTAATAATTAAGCAAGGCTATTAATAAATTGAAAAAACAAAAAAAAACAAAAATGAAATTGTACTCCGAATGTTTTTCGAACGAAAAAAATCTTTAAAGAAATAATAAGCTGACAGTGCATAAAATGTTTTGTGCCTCTTTGGGTATTTAGATTATACTGATACTAAATGTTTCAAATGTGAATAGCATTCAAATATTTAGACAAAGCATAATTCTTGAGAATCTTTTATTTATTTATTTATTTTGCTTAGTCAATTGAATACTTAAAATTTTAAAACAATTATTTTTGTGTTAGTATCTTAGCCCACTAAAATACTAAACAAAAAAAATAAAGATAATAAAAATAAAAAAAAACACTCGTACGACGAATTTTTACAAAACAGGAAAATTTAAAAAATGTATTGTGAAAATTTGATTAAATAATTTTAATGTTATAACTAATGTACATATTGTTACTATAGATATTATGTTTGTTCATGTATAGTGAACATATTACGAGCTGAATCCCACGATATAGTAGAAACAAAACGAAAACGCATTCTAGATGCAACGGGTTTGGCATAACTTAGGGTCCATAACCATCGTTAATGTGCAAATTTAAAAAAAAGAAGTATTTTTTAGTTTTTCACCGTCAGTGAATAAAGAAGCAAAAACTAATCCTAGTGCATAAAATGTACTCCCCAAAGTTAAAAAAAAATTACGACACAAATGGTAAACTTATTAACTATTAATAAATTTTAAAGTGCCTAGAAAAAGCTTTCAATGTCAAACAATGCAGAAAATTTTTCGTAATATGTTATTTAGTGTTGATATGTTATTTTTGAAAGTTGAATGTTAGTAGAAAAGTTTGGAAACATGACTCTGGATTTATTTGAAACCAAAATATTTATGTGCCCAGGTATTTAGTACGTTTATAATGTTTCAAATTCTTTTTTTTAGTTCAAAATGTTATTTTTAAGCAATCACGAATTGCTTATTGCTTTTACTTAACAGTTCAATAACGCCCATGTTCGTTCGTGTCCTTTGATTTTTATTTTTATACTAGAAAATTGCCCGTCAAGTTATGACGGGCGAAAATATCTTATTCATTTGGGTGAAGCAACTTCCTGTTTGGAGGTATTTTAATCGTTAACATTTTGAGTCACATAATTTTTGTCAATTCGATGTTTCTTTCTGGAAGAATCAGCGAGGTCGAAGTGGGTTACTTCTTTTGGTGCCAAAAAATTGGCAACAGTTGAACAAAAAAAAAAAAAAAAAACAGGACTCTCAACCATCGAATTCTTATCGTAATCAAAATATACAAACTTCAATAAGCATTCTCAATTGTAAAGTGATTCATTATTATGAATAATTCCACTGCTGGTGACGTCAGTGCGTTACTGAACCAGTGACTTTGGCTTGTAAATATACGAGAATGCTTATGATGCAGGCGTCCATGTGCCTCAGAACCGAATAATTTATTAACGACCTTTTCAACTTTACACAATCCTTCTTACGCGAAAACTGTATCCAACGCACAACATCCAGCATCAAGCCCTTGACATTCATTTTGATTTTGACGCCTTGAATTCAAATTGTATTTGCGATAAAAGTCATTAGTAGAAACAAGCAAGTTGAAACATTAGTAGAAACTTTAATATTTTTTCGCATAGCTTTCATTATTATGATCTTTGTTGTTATTATTGCAGTCTTTCATTATTAGATGATACTTATATCTGTATTTTATAAATATTTAAAAAGAACAATAAGATTTTTTGTAGGTAATAAAAATATACGATATAGTAGAGGGGGGGGGGGGTTAGTCTTCAACCTCACCATGTTTCACCAAGGGGGAGGAGGGTTCAAAAATGCAAAAAAAAAAAAAAACATCACATGATTAATGGATGTCCCCTAATGTGCCTTTTAACTATTTGTCAATGCTTTGTAACCTATTCAAAATTTCATAATGAAAGTGCAGTGGTACAATCAGTTATTGCAATTAGTATTTTGGTTGCGTGTGTGTGTGTGTGCTTAACTTTTTAATAGTAGTATAGTTGAGCTATATAGTTTAATGTAATATATATGGAATGTAATATGGTTGTTATGTTGAGTAGTATAGTTGAATCGGAGTAGGCTTATAAATGAAGAAATATTTATCGAAGATTACCTGCACCAAACATAAATTCATAACTTTTAAAATAAAATTGAACGCGAAACCAAAAGAACGAACACACAAGAATAACATTTGGCTACCCAATGAGTAAAGTTATTTTTTGAAACAGAGAAAACATAAAATTGAACACTTTCGATTAGCGCTTTCTAAAAAAAAAACAAAAAATGCTAATATTTGTATTGCACTAACTGTCACACATAAATGAGTAGAAAGAAAAAAACTTTTTTTTCTTTATTATATTTTTACTAGAAAATCGCCCGTCAAGGTATAATGGATGAAAATTGCTTCCACATTTGAAAAAAGCAATTGCCTGTTTGGGGATATTTTGATAGTTAAAACTTTAACCCTTACTCCAGTGGATTCACTTGAACTTCAATAGATAGCGTTCATTGTTGACCGGTTTTTTGTTCTTTCATCGTCCAAAAATTAGTCTTACCAGTAAAACAGTTAAGTTACGAGATCCAATTTAGCATTGTCAAAATAAAGCATTTCCCTGTATCTCAAAGATTGCCGAAAAATACTATCAAATTGGAAATATCTGAATTTTTTGTGCTTCGACAATGAAATAATGCCGTCACGCATGCTACGACGCGAGTTTCATTGTTGGTGACGTCAGAGCGTTACTCGGTGAGTGATTTTGGCTATTATATATATGAGAGTATATCATTTTGGTCAAATTTCACTCATAAATATTAAGTGTCTATGCTAACGTACTACATATTTGATAGTAGAATAAAATAGCGCTCTTTTCAAACAATGGTCAAATAATTTATATATATGTGTGTGTGTGTGTGTGTGTGTGTGTGCGTGTGTGTATGTGTGTGTTAAATTTATATTTGTATCGTGGTTAAGTAACGCCAGTTTACACTTTTCCATTAGAGACTTGATGCACTATCTTCTCCTGCCTTGCAGAACTTCTGTGTCTTTGAGGAGCGAATTTGTATCATTACCTACGAGCACGCCGTGCTGAAGAAATGACAATTTTGATTTACGCAAATGGAAAGTTAATGACGATAATGCAGGTGGAAAATAGCGTCATCTAAAATGTAAAGTAATGGTATAAAGGTAATTACTCGAAACCAAATGTTTCCAATGCACTAATATGTTTCTGTTTTCCTTTTATGTTGCTATTCAGTATTAAAGTGAAGCAAAATACTTAAAACGTAGTAACGTTTCTCAAAATTTGAACCATTGATGGAGGTCACTGATTGTTGGTAAGTGATCGACTGTTATTCAGTTTTGAAAGTAGAGTGCTGGCCAAATTATTAGACTAAGACTGTTTTAAAAGCAAATTCTTTATTGATTACATAACTATAGACACATTAACGAACAGTGAAATAATTATCTAATGTATAGTATTCATTCCCTTGTTCTTGATGAGCATTTTAAGTCTTTTTGGCTTACTTTTCACAAGGTTTACACCATTTCTTAACTTTTTTAAAAAGGAGGTAAAAAATTGTTTATACTCACTATTATATATCCTCACATACACATACTCACTAATTACCTAAAACTAACTTTAAATATAACAGAACACACTTATAAAAAGAACTAGTGAACTGTTTAAGCTGATTGAGGTTATGTTCCTGGTAGGTAGATAAACAAAGAACATAAACAAAGCAGACAGTGCTGCCACCTGCAAACATTAAATTATGCTAAAATAACGTAATAATCAGTGTTCAGTATGTACTGTACTTTAACAGTAAAATAAATAGTATTTTAGTACAAATATTGTACAAAAAAAAACTCTTTAGTCTAATAATTTGGCCACCACTGCAGTTATAACAAAGATGA